>NW_015171517.1:669330-669536 GCF_001447785.1 Gekko japonicus
ATCCAGTGTTTTGCACGGAGTGTCACATGTATGACTATCTGCCCACTGGGCAGAAGTCTTGGGTGTGTCCTCGGTGCAAGGAGCTCCTGGTTCTCAGGGAACGTGTGTGCTCCCTTGAGGCCAAGGTGGCTGACCTGGAGAAGCAGAGACAGTCAGCTAGGCACACAGAAAAGACTCTCGGGGACTTGTTAGCTTCGTCCCACTCT
>NW_015171517.1:671971-682647 GCF_001447785.1 Gekko japonicus
TAGGAAGGGTATTGAAAACAGATCAGCCAATATAATAATGCCCCTATATAAATCAATGGTGAGACCTCATTTGGAATACTGTGTGCAGTTCTGGGCACCACACCTTAAAAAGGATATTATAGCTTTGGAAAAAGTGCAGAAAAGGGCAACTCGAATGATAAAAGGGTTGGAACACTTTCCCTATGAGGAAAGGTTAAAGCGCTTAGGGCTCTTTAGCTTGGAGAAAAGACGACTGAGGGGTGACATGATCGAGGTTTATAAGATTATGCATGGGAAAGAGCAGGTAAAGAAAGAGGTACTTTTCTCCCTTTCTCACAATACAAGAACTCGTGGGCACTCCATGAAACTGCAGAGCGGTCGGGTTAGAACGGATAAAAGGAAGTACTTCTTCACCCAAAGAGTGATTAACACATGGAATTCACTGCCACAGGAAGTGGTGGGTGCTACAAGCATGGACGGCTTCAAAAGGGAATTAGATAAGCATATGGAGCAGAGGTCCATCAGTGGCTATTAGCCACAAGGTATAGCTAGGGGCTCTGGGGCAAGTGATGCTCTGTCTTCTTGGTGCTTGGGGGGGGGGTCAACAGTGGGAGGGCTTCTAATGTCCTGGCCCCACTGCTGGACCTCCTGATGGCACTGGTATTTCTGGCCACTGTGTGACACAGAGTGTTGGACTGGATGGGCCTTTGGCCTGATCCAACATTGGCGTCTCTTATGTTCTTATGTTCTTATGTCAGCTACCCACAGGACCCCTCTGGCAGAACTTGGGGCAGGCTGAAGGGGAAGGAGGTACCCTAGGGTGAGTTCAGTTGGCAATAACGGTGGTCGGAAGCCCAGCGATGGCTGAAGGACAGTAGGGAGTGGCACAGCTTTGTGGGAGGATTTTTTTTTAAAAAAAGATGCAGCCTCATATACTTAATGCAAGTTCTTGCTGGAGATGACAAAGTGTAGCTCTAGGAATCACCAGAAACTCGATGGGAAAACCATAGGGTTTCCACTGATTCCTAGAGCTACCCTTTGTCACTTCCAGTAAGAGCCTGTGATAAGTGCATGAAGATGCATTTTTTAAAAAGTTTTCTGTCTCCTCTCCAAGCAGCAGCAGACAACAGGACCTGGGGGGAGGGAATTCCATGTCCATACCGGAGGCTTGAAAGCACTACTGGAAACATTAAGTTGGCTGGCTAGAGAGGCAGGAGTGGGCTATGAATTTGCCTGAAGCCACTGGGATATGGTGGCTGAAGGCAAGGAGCTTGCCATAAGAATGCAAGAGAAGCCACACTGGATCAGGCCAGTGGCCCATCCAGTCCAACATTTCATGTCACACAGTGGCCAAAACCAGGTGCCATCAGGAGGTCCACCAGTGGGGCCAGAACTCCAGAAGCCCTCCCACTGTGCCCCCCCCAGCACCAAGAAGACAGAGCATCACTGCCCCAGACAGAGTATTCCATCTATACCTTGTGGCTAATAGCCACTGATGGACATCTGCTCCAGATGTTTATCTCATTCCCTCTTAAAGCCATCTGTGCTTGTAGTCGCCACCACTTCCTGCAGCAGTGAATTCCACACGTTAATTATCACCATCTGTGCAATACCAGTTAACTGAGTGTTCTGGATAATCCAGTGTGGGATAACAAAGCTTTTAACCATGTGATTGTCCCTATTTTGCAGATGAATGACTGAGGCTGAGAGCTAATGGCTGCCTTTTAAATTTATGGCTGGGGGGGGCTTATGGTTGTGCAGGTTAACCTATTAGCCGCCGAGTCCCTTTCATTAAGCATTAATGTACTTGCATTGAAAAGCACTTAGCAGCAGGGCTGGGGGTGGGCGGGAGGAAAGAACATTTCAAACGACCATGTGCCCATACTCTTGTCAATCACTGTTACAAGCACTTTACAGGGTCCAAAACCCTCCACAATGCTTATCTCATCCCACCCGCATAACGAGCTGCCATCCGTCCTGTTTTTTATTGCTGAAGAGGGGAGACAGAGAGTGACAACATCAAGGCCGCGGTCGGATTGCAAACTTAAAATTCTGGCAATGGGCAGCAGACCCCATAAAACCTGCAGCAGTGGAGAAACGCACTTGTAATAAACAAGGATGCCGAACGGACGTGTGGCAGGAAGCCCAGAGAGCCGCAGCTCCCTGGTGCGCATTCAGCGCCTGTTTGATAGCACTAATATAAAATTAATGATTTCTTTTTAAACCTATTATCTTTTCCCAGGTAAATAGCTCAGCCTAGTGGTCCTGATCAATGGCATCCAGTGTATTCCCTTGGAAGGACATTATACTATACCAAGGATAGGCAGCATATCATTTTCAAGGCACATATGTTCCCTTTCTCCGAGATGCAGTATGATATATCTTATTTTGTGCTGCAGTTCAGAGGATCCCAAACTTTATATATATATGGGCTGCAGTGGCTCAGAGGTTAAGACACTGAGCTGCAAACTGGAAGGTCTGTAGTTCGGCAGTTCGAGACCCGAGTGCCACGTGATGGAGTGAGCTCCCGTCTGTGGTCCCAGGTCCTGCCAACCTAGCAGTTCGAAAACAAGAAATTGCAAGTAGATAAATAGGTACCAGTTCGGTGGGAAGGTAACAGCGTTCCGTGCTCTTTGCCGTTTAGTCATGCCAGCCACATGACTACGGAAAGGTCTTCAGACAGCGCTGGCTCTTTGGCTTGGAAACGGAGATGAGCACCGCCCCCTAGAGTCGGATTCAACTGGCTTTCGAGCAAGGGAAACCTTTACCTTTATCTATCTATCTATCCAGGGCTTTTTTTGTAGGAAAAGGCCAGCAGGAACTCATTAGCATAATAGGCCACATCCAACAACAGAAACTCATTACCATATTAGGCCACACCCCTGACATCACAGCTCATTAGCAAATTAGGCAACACACCCCATGCCTTCCATTGGCTTTTCCGGGCGGCCCGCTGCCTGTCTGTCTGTCTGTCTGTCTGTCTGTCTGTCTGTCTGTCTGTCTGTCTGTCTGTCTGTCTGTCTATGTATCATCTATCATCATCTATCTGCAGTACATATCTAAGTCTCATTGTTGCAGGGAACTGTTAGGAGGGTGAAAACACGAAACGATTGGACCCAAAGACACATTTTTTAAAAAGTGAAAATTTGCTATGCCTGTCCATGTCAGGGCCATATTGACCCATGGCCGGGCCCCTAGGCTTTCAGGTATTTCAGGGCTACTCCGGCACTTCAATCTTTCACCTCAGTACAGCTGACAGCCTGACCTTGATATGGTAGGTACTAGACCGCAGTACATAGCCCTGTATCCATTTTGAGGGTCTCCTGAAGAATTCTATTCACAATTTTTAAATATCTTTTTTTTGCACGAGTAGAACTCTTCAGGAAAGCACATTTTGGGGGTATAATTGTTTAATACTGTAATATTTTCAAGTGAATAAGATTTGTATTATTTATTAAAAATATAATTTATGGATATTTGTTTTAATATAAGAGACAATTTGTTTCACTGCAATAAGGAGGCGGTTAATTACCTTATTAATAGAGGTCATATATCACAGGCTGTCTATGAAGAGAAAATAACAGTGCCTCAGCAAAAAAAACAAACGATGGGCCCCTGGTCCCTGCAGGGCCCCTAGGCTTCGGCCTTATGGATAATACAGCCCTGACCAATGCTTATGTGAGTCTTAATGCTGCCCCCCCCCCCACGACAGACACGCCCCCCCCCCCCGTACATCATCTCTGATACCTTCAGGAACAGAGTAGGACTAATCAATATTACAATGAATTGTAAAGCACAATAAAATAATTCTGAGCTTGGGCTAACCATCTCTTGCAATCTCAGCTTCACAAACTTGAGCGTTTCTGTATTTTATTTCCTCATTATGGAATAAATTATTGGGTTGAATGTAAAAAAAAATGCTTTGGAAACATAGAAGCTGTATGCAATATCCCTGATCCTCCATGCTTCCCGGTTAAGGGGGAAATGCTGTTCAAACAAATTGCAAAGATGACCTGACTCCAATGGTGAGAAGGGAAAGAAATTTTACTTACAAAAATAAAAGCACATCTTACATGTCATATTCATATGCGTACATTTAACTTATTGTGAACAGATTAACTTCAGGAAGTTTAACTTGCTACAGCTCCAAGACCGTGTAAGAGAGAGAAGAACAGATATAAGATGAAACAGAAGGCGAGCAAGGGCCGAAGAGGCTCAACAGCTAAGTGATGAGAGGGTGGGGCCAACTGCCAAGCAGGGGTCATTTCGTAGAAAAAGAGGTGCAGGAGCATAACTCATTAGCATAACTTATTTGCATATGCCACACCCCCTGACATCACCAGAAGTGTGTCAGAAGGCAACACCCACCGCTCAGGCTCCACTGGACTCTTTTGGATTCCTAGCTATTGGGGGGGGGGGGGGGGGTGACAGGTGCAGATCTGTCCTCGCAGAGGAGGGAGAGCTTGTGTCAGGTTCCACAGCAAGTAATTCTTCACACACGTTTCTTAAGAAGCGTTATGCTTTATTAGTGTACAAGACTGGTACCATGTCCACAGGATTATTGTTAGGAATAACTAGAAGGCGGAAACATCCCAATACATCTAGCTGGGCATGGCAATTAGCTAAGCAAATGAACTTCGAGCGCGCGGGCGCAGGAAGACTTCTGGCAGGATATTACATAATGAGCGGGAGAGTCTCATTTTTTTTTAACCAGAACATTTTATTCGTATTCAACCATAAAGTATAACAACAAACAGCAAAAGTTACAGAAATCCACTTATCCTACCAATGCAATCAAATATACAATCAAAGAGAGGTTACACGGAACAAAGCCATAAAGGTCATAGAAACATTAACCCAATAGCAACAACTTATACTTCGCATTGTAAATAGTTTTCCAGTCAGGAAAGAGTCTCATGGTTTCCTGAGAGCAGAAAAAATCACACTAAATGTGGACCCCAAACCCTCCCTACTTCACAAGGCCAGACTGATAATGGCGACTAGCTCCCACGGTCTCCCTGGCATGTTTATGGCAAGCTGCTGAGCTGTAAGCAAGGCGGGAATAGCTGACAGCTTGTACCTGAATAAAACTGGGTCTTAAAGGTGCCACTGGACTGTTTTGGGCTGGGGGGCCAGGGGGGGGGTCTGTAACTTACCTGGCTGCTTCTTGCTCTGACTGAGGGCTGCTGGGAGCAGGGGGTGGGGCTTGCTGCATGTGCCGGCCCCCTGGGCTCTTTACTCCCGGAGCTCTGCTCCTGTGCGCTCCTGCAGGAAATGACCCCTGCTGCCAAGTGTGCCCAAGTGAGAGAATTCTCTTAACCTTTTCCCTCCCAGGCAGAGTTACAATATCCAACATAAATTACCTTTCCCCCACTAAATTACATTCAGGTAGCCATGCCATATTTTAGCTTTTATAGATTTAGTTTTATTAAAATGCAAGCAATGGATGAAAGCCTACTCCATAGTTTGATGTAGTGCTTAAGAGCAGTAGACTCTAATCTGGAGAACCGGGGTTGATTCCCCACTCCTTCACATGCAGCCAGCTTGTGATCTTGGGCCAGTCACAGTTCTCTCAGAGCTGTTCTCTCAAGGGCAGTCCTCAAAAGAGTTCTCTCAGCCCCATTTACTCCTCCTCCTCCTCCTCCTCCTCCTCCTCCTCTTCTTCTGCTTCTGCTTCTGCTTCTGCTTCTGCTTCTGCTTCTGCTTCTGCCTGCCATAGCAATCTCCCAGCTCCTAGCCTCTGCTACTGTTGTCTGAAAAAACAGGGAGTGGAACATGTAGTTATGCATTATTCTAGGAATTTCCCCAAATCTACATAGCTTTTTCCATAGAAATCAGGGAAGTCCTAGAGTGTCGTGAAGTCCCTTCCAGGCACAAATGGCAGTGGTGTCATTTGCAATATCATGCAGTATTGCTCTGCCCCTCCCCCTTCTCTGCTCCCACTGGACTGAGAAGGCTGGCTGGCAACTCTATAACTCCACCAGAAATGGGTCAGTGCATGGGCCAGACAACCCCCTCACGCCAGCGTCTGCCTGAAAAAGACAACCTATCAGCAGTCATCGCTCAAGCCATTTTGCCACCTGGGGCTGCTGCCACCCCAGCCTCGGCTCTAGCCCTACCTTGCCACCCTTACTCCACTCGCATCCCATTAGCTGCACCTCACTGCCCCACCTGGAAGTCTTGGCGACCTCTGGTGACTGGCCCCTACTGGGGGCCTGGAGGATATTCAGAGAGGTGGCTGAATAAAGCCTGCCCCCGCCTCCCTCTTCTGGTATTCCAAGGAGGTCTCCCATCCAAGTACTCCCCAGAGTTGACCCTGCTTAGCTTCCGAGATCTGACAAGATCAGGCTTGCCTGGTTAGGGCTGCCCCCCCCCCCGGACTCTTTAAGGCCAGCATGCCCCACCAGACATGCCCTGTAGGTCCTGACAAACTCTCACAAGATTCCTTCCTCTCGAGAGAATTCAGGCATGGTTTTTGGTTACCCTGGCAACCGTACTGAGGTTGCTTAGGCAACCCAAAAGATGTCCAAGCTCTTGAGAGAGGAGGTAATCTTGTGAGAGTTCAGGCAGTCTCCTGCACTATGCTCAGATGGCTGCACTGGTTTTGAAGAGGCCGGTGGGAGGGATTAGCTTCTCTGGCTACTGGAAGTGGGTGAAGTGGAGGTCGCGGCAGCCAGGAGCGGCTGGAATGATGCAGGACCACTCAGAGTAAGCAGGAGGCAGTGGCCAGTGGGAGGCTGGCTGGTGACCCCAGGTTAGTACTGGGGAAATCGATGGAATAGGAGTTGCTTCCTCCCAGAATTCAACACATGAGGCAACTATCTCAGATCGCCTCATTAGGAAAGCCAGGCTAGCCAATCAGGGATTTTCAAGAACTCGCTCTCTTTTTTTTTTAAGTTTGAAAATAACAGTGGAGCCTATGAACAAGATCGTGTGTCTGCCTCTCAGAATTCACCATGCGAGGCAACTATCTCAGGTCACTTCATTAGGAAAGCCAGCCTAGTCAATCAGGGATTTTCAAGAAACTGCTCTATTTTTTTTTAAAAAAAATGTTTGACAATAACAATAACTTGGATCCTATGAACAAGTTCCATGTGTCTGCCTCTCATAATTCACCATGTGAGGTAACTATCTCGGCTCGCTTCATTAGGGAAACCAGACAAGCCAATCAGGGTTTTCCAAGAGACACCTCAACTTTTTTGAAAGAAGTTTGGAAATAATAATGACTTGGAACCTATGAACAAGTTCCTTGTATCTGCCTCTCAGAACGTACCATTTGAGGCAACTGTCTCAGTTTACTCCATTAGAAAGCCAGACTACCCAATCAGGCTTTTTTTTCAAGAGATGACTCAATTTTTAAAAACTGTTCGAAAATAACGATGACTTGGATCCTATGAACAAGTTCCATGTGGAATGTATATCTGCTTAGACTTCCATTTGCCCAAAGGCCCACTGAAAACCACTGATATTGTAAAAAAGGAAGTACTAAAGGAATCATAGAATCAAAGAGTTGGAAGGGACCTCCAGGGTCATCTAGTCCAACCCCCTGCACAATGCAGGAAATTCACAAATACCTTCCCCCCACTCACAGTGACCCCGCCCCATGCCAATCAGGGTTTTCCAAGAGACACCTCAATTTTTTTTTAAAAAAGTTTGAAAATAATAATGATTTGGAACCTATGAACAAGTTCCTTGTATCCTCCAAATGTTTAGCTGAAAACTCTTCTGATTTAATTTCAACCTGTTGGTTCTGGCCCAACCTTCTGGGGCAACAGAATACAACTCTGCACCATCCTCTATATGACAGCCCTTGAAGTACTTGAAGACGGTTATCATATCACCTCTCAGTCATCTCCTCTCCAGGCTAAACATACCCAGCTCCTTCAACCTTTCCTCATAGGACTTGATCTCCAGACCCCTCATCATCTTCATCACCCTTCTCTGGACACGTTCCAGCTTGTCTTAATCCTTCTTAAATTGTGGTGCCCAAAACTGAATACTCTATGTGAGGTCTAACCAGAGCAGAGTAAAGCAATACCAGCCCTTCACCTGATGTGGACACTATACTTCTGTGGATACACCCCAAAATTGCATTTGCCTTTTTAGCTATTGCATGACTGCTGACTCATGTTCAGTGTATGGTCTACTAAGACCCCCAGATCCTATTCGCACATCCTATTGCCAAGACAAGTCTCCCCTTTCCTATAATTATGCATTTGATTCTTCCTACTGAAATGCAGAACTTTACATTTATCCCAGCGGAAATTCATTTTATTTGTTTTCGCTCAGAGGAAGGGCACTTCACGACAGAGGCTATCTCGGGCACATAGAACTCATCCATTCATAGAATACAAGCCATCGTCTACAGAAGGAAAGTTGAATGAGTACAATCTATCCAGCAGCTATAGCTCGGCATTTGCCACATTTGCAGAGACTGAGTTAATTTTTATAGAAGAGGAGAGAGAAAGAGACGAGATTGGATTTATATCCCACCCTTCACTACCCGAATGAGTCTCAGAGGGGTTTACAATCTCCTTTCCCTTCTCCTCCCCACAATGGACACTCTGTGAAGTAGGTGGGGCTGAGAGAGCTCTTTTGAGAACTGCCCTTGAGAGAACAGCTCTGAAAGAACTTATCACTGACCCAAGGTCACACCAGCAGCTGCATGTAGAGGAGTGGGGAATTGAACCTGGTTCTTCCAGATTACAGTCCGCAGTCTTAACCACTACAGCAAACTGACCATATGGCACCTTACTGTTTAACCAACAAGGTAGGACTCTGCCCCAAGGTGTTTACAATCTACAATTTGTAATGAGGAAGATATCAGAGGCAGGGAAGGACTGGAAAAAAGTAACAAAAGATGCAGAGATAGGAGCAAGTGTGGTTACTTGATCTTGAGTTCAGGTAGAGTGATACAGATTCAAGGAAGGGGGACAAAGGTTTAAAATGAGAACCAGTATGGTGCAGTAGTTAGTGGGTTGGAGCAGGGCCTGGGAGGCCAACGTTCAAACCCTAAGTCAGCCGTAAAGCTCAATGCGGGATCTGATGGGCCAGTCACACATTCTCAGCCTCGTCTGCCTCGCAGGGTTATTGTAAGGTTAAAACAAAGAAGGTCTCTGCCGTCAAATATCACACCACACGCGAAGTTCTCAAGGCTATGGGCACCAGTTATAAAATATATGACAGAGCACAAAATACTTCCCTCAAACCCCAGTTATCACAGGTGGTTGTTCCTGTAAAATGCCACAAACCCCAATCCTCAAATTAGTGTATCAGAAACGTTCGGTTTCTATCACACTAAACCTCAACATGGTGCACTAAGGCTCATGAGGTCCACCATAGTAACCACAGAGTAATGTACTAACATAGAGTTAACAGAGCAAGAATAGTTAATAGCCGGGACTGTCATGTTATATTTATAAATTGTACTCTTCCAATGTTTCCAATTATTTTATTGCTGTAATCTATATCTCCCTGTTATGGTCATGTGTTATCGAGCTATGTGCATTGTAAAACAGTATAAAAATAAAATATTTAAACAAAGAAGGGGGGAGCCATGTAAGCTGCCCTGAGCTCCTCAGAAGAAGGGTAGGATAAAAATTTACTTGAGAAGCAGACAGTGTAATGGTCCAAGTGCTGGATGAGGGGAGATCTGGGTTCAGATCCTCACGAAGCCATGAAGATCACTTAGTCCGATCACTATCCTTGTTCCAGGTGGGTAGCCGTGTTGGTCTGAAGCAGCAGAACACAGTTTGAGTCCAGTGGCACCTTTAAGGTCTTGAAGGTACCGCTGGAGTCAGACTTTGTTATCCTTGGCCCAGTCAGTCTCCCTAGCTTCTCGGAAGATGGGCAAGGTTAGAATGCAATACGTCTGACGGACAAAGTAATATCACATAAGTATTTTGGGATGGGTCCTGACCTGGATGGCCCAGGCTAGCTTGATCTCATCCGATCTTGGAAGCTACGCAGGGTTGGCCCTGATTAGTTCTTGGATGGGAGACTGTTAAGAGATGTGCTTAAAAGTGTATTTTTTATCTGTATTGTGCTGATGCTTGAATGTATGCAATGTACTTGCATTTGTGTATGGGTTTTGGAATGCTGTGTGGTCTGCTTGCTTGAGTCTACCTGCATTTGGAAGCTGCTGTGCCAATGTGCTGCCTGCACCAGTATGCTAATGAAGACACACACACACACACCTACCCATCCTGCCTTGGGAACAAGAAGGCATTCTCCATTATGCTCAGCAAAGAGAACTCTTTGAAACAACAGCTTTCCCACCATGGATGGATTTCTGGTCAACACGTAACCCTCTGTATCTGGTTTGCATCTGAAAGTGACTTCTTCCTGTTTACAGCTCCTGGGCCAAGCCAGAGCATCAACACATCAAAGGTTTCCATGGCAATGCAACTTTGACACCTTGACCAAATGGTTCCATTGAGGTATAGGTTAAGATCTGAATATTGCCCACTCCCTCTAAGTAGATACGTCACATCCCAATGGCCAATAGACACAGGGAATGGGAGGGACTACAGCTAGGAGGTTGGCACTGATGCCAACCCCCAAACTAGGTTTTAAAAGGCGATGTTCATCCTTTGTTCGTCGCTAGCCACCTTTACCCCACATTTGTAACTAAAGTTCTGCCAGCTAGCAAGCAAGCTAGCTAGCCATCCCCCCCCCCCACCCTGGCAACTTAAAGC
>NW_015171517.1:682940-686061 GCF_001447785.1 Gekko japonicus
TTGGATGGCACAGGCTAGCTTGATCTCATCAGATCTTGGAAGCTACGCAGGGTTGGCCCTGATTAGTTCTTGGATGGGAGACCTCCAAGGAGGACCAGGGTTGCTATGCAGAGGTAAAGGTAAAGGCTTCCCTTGCTCAAGAGCCAAAGAGCAAGTGCTGTCCAAAGATGTTTCCGTGGTCATGTGGCCAGCATGACAAAACGCTGAGGTGCACGCAATGCTGTTACCTTCTCGCCGAAGCAGTACCTATTTAAAGGTAAAGGTAAAGGTTCCCTTGCTCGAAAGCCAGTCGAGTCCGACTCTAGGGGTGCGGTGCTCATCTCCGTTTCAAAGCCGAAGAGCCAGCGCTGTCCGAAGACGTTTCCGTGGTCATGTGGCCGGCATGACTAAACACCAAGGCACACGGAACGCTGTTATCTTCCCACCGGAGTGGTACCTATTTATCTACTTGCAATTTCTTGCTTTCGAACTGCTAGGTTGGCAGGAGCTGGAACTAGGGACGGGAGCTCACTCCGTCATGCGGCACACTCGGGTCTCGAACTGCTGAACTACCGACCTTCCACAGCCTGCAGTTCAGCGTCTTAACCACTTGAGCCACCGCAGCTCCTTCTACTTGCAATTTCTTGCTTTCGAACTGCTAGTTTGGCAGGGGACGGGAGCTCACTCTGTCATGCGGCACTAGGGTCTCGAACTGCCGAACTACAGACAGTCCAGTCTGCAGGTCAGCGTCTTAATCTCTGTGCCACCGTGGCCCCACTATGCAGAGGTAGGCAATGGCAAACTCCCTCTGAATGTCTCTTGCTTTAAAAACCCTACGGGCTCATCATCTTAAGTCATCTGTGACTTGACAGCACTTTCCACTTTCATCCTGGGATAGAGCTTCAGGGAGTCGGAGCACGCAACCAACTCTAGGAGAAAGAAATGCCTTCCTGATAGAGAGAGCTGACATACTCTGTCATGAGAGGAGTTATCCTAAGCCAAGGAATTCTGCCTCACGCAACCCCCTCCTTTCTCCTAAGAATCCGGGACAAGGAAGCAAATTCGAAAGGAACCCTGAGAAAGAGTTTTCGTCTAGGGGAGACCATTTCCCTCGCGAGCGTGAAGATGCAAGCCGGTGGCTCCCTTTATCTGCAACATTCAGCATCCTCGCGGACTGGATTAGCCGAGGCAGGGAATTGTAATGTCTCTGAGTCACATTCTCATTATGCCATGAATGCTGGCTCCCCCATAATCGCCCCAAACACTGTCTAACCTCCAGGGGAAACACAAGAGAATCATTGCGAGAAGAAAGCTATCGGCTAATCCAGGCCTCGTTTTCAATTGTGTCTTTGAGCTCCCCCCTATTCCTCCCCCCCACTAAACCTGATTATTTGTTTCCATTGACAGTCCAACCCTCTCATTGCCTTTGGGGTACACAGTGTGCGCTCCCCGTGCCTATCTCTGCTACACTCTTGTCATTAGAGCCATTTGAATAAGCCTGTTTGGGGAAAGTGGTATCGCAACGCCACGCTGATGAGGAGGCCGGATAGCTCCCTTTCATGTCTCACGGAGAAAACCTGTGGATTAGACTAAATACCAAAACACCCATAACGGACTCTCCACGGCGCTCGGAGAAGATGGGTTGCTGTAAGGAGCTTAAAGGGCCTCGTCCAGAAAGCCTCTTGTGGTTGTCAGAAGAATTGCCATTAACTTTAATGCCGGTTAGATTAGGCCCATACAAGTCGAAAAGTGGGGCTACCATTAAATGATTATACCCCCTTTGCTCGATTATCTTCTCTCTGTCTGGAGTTCTCTCCCCCAAAACGGCTATTCTTTTCAGGCTTCTAGCTTTCTATTCTTAGAGGATGGATTTTCTGACTTTGATCTTCCTGTGGTTGACAGCTTTATCCTGCCTGGAATTATACTTCTGTGGGATTTGACCCTCCCCGGCTTCTAAACCCCCGTCTTCCGTCTTCCTTTCTTTTCAAAAATCCTGGTATTTTCAATAAGAGGGCCTATGAGCCTCCAGCCTTGGCCTGCATAGCTCAGGCTAGCCCAATCTCATCAGATTTCAAAAGCTAAGCAGGGTTGGCTCTGGCTAGTATTTGGAGGGGAGACCACCAAGGAAGTCCAAGGTTGCTATGCAGAGGCAGGCAACTGCAAAACAAAAAAAAACAACACCTTTGCATGTCTCTTGCCTTGAAAACCCTATACGGTCATCAAAAGTCAGCTATGACTCGCCCTGACCTCGTCAGATCTCGGAAACGAAGCAGGGTTGACTCTGGCGAGTACTTGGATGGGAGACCTCCTTGGAATATCAGCAGTTAGAAGGCGGGGGCAGGCTTTATTCAGCCATGTTAAGTCGCTCGCTTAACAAAGTAGTTGGAAAGTGATTCAGCAAATATTCAGCTTTATTCAACAACTCGAACACAACTCCAACACGGATCAACATCTGATAGCCAGAACAGCTTTTGCATTAAAGCTGTTCCCTTTTTAAACTCTCCCGGCTAATGTAGCCACGCCTACTATACAATTATCAACCAATAAGGTTGTATACATAAGGACCAATCACGGACGTTCCCGCTTGCTGACCAGTGATTGGTTGGTTCTTTCTGGGCTAGCAATGTGATTGGATGGATTTGGATCCTAGCCCAGGACGAAGCTTTACATGGCAAGTCAATTAGATGATTCATGTATTGCAATGGCAGCTATTGAATACATTACAAGCCACCTCTCTGAATTTCCTCCAGGCCCCCAGTAGGGGTCAGTCACCAGAGGTAGACATGACTTCCAGGTGCACACACGCTCACATGCACACATTAAAAAATACCCAAAAAGGTCAATTGTGACTTGATGGCACTTTCTACCACCGTGAGCATGGGCACAGTTCCTCCCGTCAAGGGGAGTGCAGTTCTCTTTAAGACTTTAAAGCAAATGCCCCTGATCACATGCAGAGTGCCAGTGAAAAAAATGCTCTTTTATCATTCTACAGATCATTCGCCTGCAAGCCATCTGTTCCGATTAGGACTGTGCCCTCCATATTATATATTTCTTCTTCTTCTTCTTCTTCTTCTTCTTCTTCTTCTTCTTCTTCTTCTTCTTCTTCTTCTTCTTCTTCTTCTTCTTCTTCTTCTTCTTCTTC
>NW_015171517.1:686275-687145 GCF_001447785.1 Gekko japonicus
TCCTGCTTCTCCTTCTCCGTCTCCTTCTCCTCCTCCTCCTCCTCCTCCTCCTCCTCCTCCTTCTCCTCCTCCTTCTTCTTCTTCTTCCTCTTGGTATTTTTGCATGTTGTGTGTGTGTGTACCTGTGCCTGGAAGTCATGGTGACCTGTGGAGGCTCCTACTGGGGCACGGAAGACATTCAGAGAAGTGGCTCGATAGCCTGCCCCTGGCCTCCCAGCCCTGGTATTCCTTGGAGGTCTCCCATCCATGTACTTGTTAGGGTCAGACGTGTTTAGCTTCCAAGATCTGGCGAGATCAGGCATGCCTGGGCTATCTAGGTCAGGGCCATTTTATGTCTTTCATACCCCACAAAAGATCTTGTAACTAGAACAAACTCCTCCCTTCTATGTTATCTGGTGAAATCACACAATATTTGGATTTGACTTTAATTTGCCAAGATTGTGGGGCTGCAATTCAAACAAACAACCTCTGGTACAAACTAGGTTTGACTACCATGCCAACGGAAAGGAAAGCTGTGGCAGGCGCCATGTAGCAAGGAGAGACATCTAGTGGTCACATCCTGCACTTCCAGGAGAAATGATGATATTGGAAATAAGTAGTAATATAAATTATTTAAAATGAATAAGAGTCATTTTTTAAAAAAACATGTTTGCTCATTTGTACAGACCATTGACACGAGAGCCAGTTTAGTGAGGAGAGCCAGTTTGGTGTAGTAATGAAAATGTTAGTATTATTAATCTTTTTTTAGTTAAATAGAAACTATGGTAAAAAGATAAGAGTATACAGAAATTTAAGCAAACTTATAGAAATTCTTTAAATATGGTAATAGAGTTATAAGAAAATATACTGATCTCTTTGTATGTTTTATGT
>NW_015171517.1:690842-703051 GCF_001447785.1 Gekko japonicus
CGGTGCCTGACTACAAATGAAGTTAATAGCACAGGGGCTTCTCGTTTAGCGGAAATCCATTCCAATCTACCGAGCTCATGCACATCATTCCACATCATTCAAATGAGCATCGGTGTGATGCTAAACACCCGAGGGGGAGGGGGAGGTGGCTTGTGTAAGGCTGTGGCTCAGTCGCAAAGCATCTGCTTTTGCAGTCACACACACTAGCTCTTATATCTAAGGCGCCTGATCCAATTCTGGCATTGAAGTCACCTCCGAGTATAAAATGTGAATTGGGAAACTGGGAAGTTAAGACGTCAATGGAGGCTCCCAGGGAGTCCCAAAGACTTCCGTTAGGCTTATTCTTAGAGTTATTTGGTGGTACATACACGTTAATACATATGAGATTACCCACATTAAAGCCTTTAATTAGTAGGGTTTGAAAATTACTTGGACAACTATTTTCCAGTACTTGTAGTTCAACATCCAGATCTACTGTTATAAAAATTGCCAAACCTCCAGAACCCCGGCCTTTTGAATGACATATAACTGCGGGGGCTTGTAAGGTCCTGTAACCCTTAATAGAGAACTGTTCTAGATCCTGGCTCCAGGTTTCCTGAAGGAAAATTATATGATAACCTTGCAGGAAATCTAAAAAATCAGGATCGTGAAGCTTATTTCGCCACCCCCCAAGATTCCAAGACAGAAACTTTAGTTGTCAGACTTCATGTTCTATCTTATTTAAACTATCCTCGGTGTCTAAGAAGATACAGCCATTAGTAGGTGGCCCACCAGTTACCCTTTGTCCACCTGTTGGCATACTAGGAAGCCATCCCTGTCTATCTCTAGGATTGAGTCACACACACTAAATAATCCACTTCCGGTGCACTTTCCAACTAGATTTTTACTGTGTGAGCTGGCAAAATCCCAGTTGGAAAAGGGCACCGAAAGTGGATTGAAAGTGGATTATTTAGTGTGTGTGACCACAGCCCTTGGCATGCAGAAGGCCCCAGGGTAGGGTTGCCAGGTCCTACCTGTAGCTGCAGCGGGGGAGTCCTGGCTCCTCTCCAGAAGTGATGTCATCACATCAAGCACGTTGGAGGCGGGACCACTATCATTCGCTATCATTTGAGTGCCAGTTTGGTGTAGTGGTTAGGTGCACGGACTCTAATCTGGGAGAACCGAGTTTGATTCCCCACTCCTCCACTTACAGCTGCTGGATGACCTTGGACAAGCCATAGTTCTGTCTGAGCTGTTCTCTCAAGGACAGTTCTGGAAAGAGCTCTATCTAAGACTCTGAGTGAAGGGCGGGGTATAAATTCAATCTCTTCTTCTTCTTCTTCTTCTTCTTCTTCTTCTTCTTCTTCTTCTTCTTCTTCTTCGGGAAACCATAGAGTTTCCCCTGAAATGATAGAGCATCCCCGTCACAACGTGCCCAGTGCAATGATGTCACCTCCAGGTGACATTATCACGCTGGGCATGTCGCCGTGATCTCAGCACTTTGGGGGTGGGGTTCCCCCCGGTGGCCCAATTCAGGCTGGTGGGTAAGGGGCCCATCGAATGGGCAACCCGCCCCCCGGGGGACCTGGCAACCCTACTTCAGGTTCAATCCCCGGTATCTCAAGTTAAAAGCTCTGGCAACTGGGGATGTGAAAGACACTGCCTGAGACCCTGGAAAGCCGCTGCCCATCTGAGTAGACAACTCTAACTCTGATGAACCAATGGTCTGATTCAGTATAAGGCAGTTTCATGTGTTCCACAATATAAGTGTGTAAGTGCTGGTTTACTGGTACAGGGCAAATCATTTTGCTTATACTGTCAGAATGCAGGCACTGCAGACTGGGCAGGGGATAAAATCATATTTACCCTCCCAATGTACCTGCAGGCAAGTCAGGCTTTGCTTATACTCTCTGGAATGTAGATAGGGAAAAAAAGAGAGAGGCTTCCTTCCTTCTTTCTGCAAGAAGTAGCGTGCCTGCCGTGAACAAAACAATGCAAAACAATTTGTTTGTATTTTCTGGCCAGCTGGCAGGCAGGCTGTGAGGATGATGAATAAAGTCAAAAGCTCCCCTGCCAACAAAAGGCATATTGTAACACATACACGTACACAGAGGCCAAACCACACAAGCTATGAGGGATGCATAATGAAAGATCTGAGATGCCTCTGCATGATGAGGACCAAATTATTGAGATCTCTCAGTAAGTGTGGTTTTAAAACAGCCATGGAAGGATCCAAACAGAATTGTCATCACAGATCGGCAGCAGCAAAAAAGGAAAGGCTAGTCATTTTTAAGACCAAATGGGCAGATCTTTGTGTGTGCCTGCCCCCATTCATGTGTAAAGAAAGCGTGAGGTCTATTTTTAACTTTTTGACAAAAATGGAGCACATAGACAAGGGGAGATAAACCCTGTCCCCTTCCGCACTTCACCCTGGTGAGCTCAGTTGGCAGGTGTTAGAATTCTTCTCCTAGCCTGGCTTTAATAATACTGGAAGTCACTTAGGCAGGGAGAAAAATGCTGAAATCAGTCCTGCGAGTCAAGGTAAGGTGTGGTAGTATCCAAATTTTGCCTCCCCGTCAATACTCCCTCTAAGCTGTTGTTGCCTGAGGCGCTGCCTTTACTCTTGGATGGCCCCAATAGCAGAAGCACCCCACTTCTAACCTAATAGCAGGAGCACCCCACTTCTAACCTGGCCCAGACCCACAAAACAGAGGCCAAGGAAGGCACTCCTGGTTCTGAAAACACAGAGTTTACCACAGTTTAAAGGCACTCCTGGTTCTGAAAACACAGAGCTTACCACAGCTCTGAAAAAGGGGTCTCCATTTTCAGGTTTCATAAGGCAACCTCAGAGCAAACTTCCAGTCTTCCCCCTCCACCCAGCAGAGATATGCTTATGGAATGACAGTGGGTTCCACCAGGTGAAGTATCTACATTCCTGAAGTCTATTCAGAGGTCACCTGGCAAATAGTCTTCGTCTCTCCAGTCCCTCACCTAGCCCTTTTGTGTCGTCCTGTGTCTATGTGTAAATTCTTTGTCCTTCCTTGCTCTGTCCCTCAAGATACCAAGATAAACCAATCAATCATTCAGATGTTTAGCAATCTAATCAGAGACCCAACTCCCATCTTTTGTCTGTATCTGGGAACCTATTCAACTGTCTTGGCAGAACCATCAATGGTCATAAAATCCATTCAACTAGCCGCAGTACAGTCATCCAACACCTAGCTCATCATAGCCTGACTCTGCCTCTCTGGAACTTCATCGGTCCCTTCCAGGCCTTGCCCATCCTAATGCCACACACCCCCGGGACTCATCATTGGTCCAGGTAATCTATTGTTCTCACCTGAGACCAGCCCCCAAGACCTTCCATTGGTCCACATTGTTTTCCAGTGTCTATAACCATTCAAGCAGATGGCCTCAGACAGTGTGCCTCCTGATGCCAACTGGCAGGCCACACCTAAACCCTTTGGGTTTAGACCATAATCCCTTCTTCATGGACCTCTGCACGTCTGGACAGGTAGTATCACCCCATAAGTGATCCCTGTATTAGCTATCACTTCTGCTTCCGTATTGTCAGTGTGAATGTATGATTATTGTTTGTATGCTTGAGACTATTCAGTGAAGAAATCATTATTTTAGCCACCCAGTCTCTGTGTCTATTCTTGGGTTCTCAGGAATTCTATCTCCAGTATACACAGGTCTGATCCTATAGTTATGCCAATTGCTCATTAATACCATAATTCCCCAAATCTGTTATTAAGAAATAGAGCAATTTGGCTAACACTGTGGAGTCTTGTGAGCAAAAATTCTACTTTGTGAGCTACCGGCATTAAAGTTGCGGGCAAGTGATTTGGCTACTGCATCAATTAGTTTGCTCTGGAACCATCCATCCTGAGCTAAGACAAAAGGGTGTGAGCTGGAGGCTAAAAAACTGTGAGCTAGCTCACACTAACTCAGCTTAGAGTGAAGACTGCTCCCCATGCCCACATAGATACTTTGTTTTTGCTTAAAACTCCCTATCAATTATTTGAGAATCCCAGGAAAGTGAACACACACACCAATCCATGTCCCCCTTGCGCATATGAAAACTTTAATTGCTTTTAAAACAGGAGATATTTCTCTTGTCTTCTGCAATGTGGGAAGGGAAGATCCCATGGGTGAGAGGTACAGCCCCGATGAATTTTATCCTAATTGGATGGAGGAGGCATAGTTAGAGTGGGGAATGTGTTCCCTATCTAAACTAATGCAAACAAAGAATAGAATGAAAAGGAAATGAGCTGGTGTATTAAAAGGGCTGGCTGTCAATTCCAGTGGATTAGTTTTTCATCCCATGAGAAGATTGAAATAGGCTTTCAGTCTCTTGTCTAGAGAGCTTCCAGCAAGTTCCAGTTGATGACAATTGCTAAGCAGGTGGTGAACCAGTCTGAGTTGGGATAAGACAGCTTTACGTGTTCATGAGAGTTTCTCGTCTCTGCAGTTTTGACCCAAAATTTCTATTCCAATGTTGTTTCTCCCTGCAAAAATCACACCTGTGGGCCTTGATTTTTGCACTATTTTCTCTTTCCTTGCATCGAAGTTTCATGTAAAATATATGTATTAATTACTTGTGCATTAATAAACCAGCATTACATATTACAAGTTGAGTTCCCCGTGTGGACTCACGGGGGGGGGGACTTCACTCACTCTTGCTTTCCCTCTTTCCTCCCCCCAGCAGTGTCTGCAACCTCTCCCCCTTCTCTGCCACCTGCTTACCCATTTCTTTCTGTCTCCCTCCTATTATGAACTGAGATCAAGGCAGCTTTTCCAAAACAAGTTATTTCATTTCATTCAGCCCATAACACACAAGACAAAAATGCATGGAGTTATTTCATTTTATTCAGCCCATAACACACTAGACAAAAATGCATGGAACAAGGCTGAGTTATATACGATTTGAATGAGCAAAACTACACCCCAAAGACCCATCAAACAGGCAGGAAAGTCCTTACACACAGAGTCCAAGTTGTCGTGGGATACTTGTTGTACTCCCACTACGTGGATGCCTAGCGCAGCAAACTAGTTGAGTCCCAAAAGGCTAGCACGATAGCCCTCGACCACGATCGCCTTCAAAGGTCCATAAAAGTTCTTAAAACGTACCATAAACTTGCCGACCCCAGCAACTGGAATCTGCTGCTTTTGGAAATCGACCAAGTGTAGGTCACATGGCTCTAGGCGATGTTTCGTCCATCTAGGAAACAGCTGGTGAAGCGTCTGCGTTGAGACGATGGTGAGCGCTGACTCTGAGTCGACCTCCATCTTGCAAGGAACGTTGTCTAACGCCGCTGTTACTTTAATTTTGCTCTTGGTTTTCACTTGCGGCTGCGCAACTGACGAGTGATGCAGATACTTGCAGGTTGTATGACACTCAGCTTTTCTGGGCATGTACTTGGGCGGAGGGCAGAGTCTGTTTCAAGATGTGCGAGGCGACCCTTTAGTCATTGACGACCAGCAGACTTGGGTGATGTGTCCCGTTTTTCCGCATTCATGGCACTGGGCCTCTCGAAAATGGCATCGTCTATGCTCATGGTTGCCCCCACAACTGGCACAGTTCATTTGGGGGGCTGGCTGCTGGCGAAAACCCTTATGGTTGTCGGCTTTCATTCGGTGAACACTGTCATCTTCACTATCGGTGTCCTCCATGCTTTCTCGGTGCACCGGTAGTTGTTTACGGGACTCTGGCGGCGTTCTCGACTGTCACACGTCTCGGGTGGACTGCTCCGCAGCTTCGGTGGCAACTGCTTCCTCATAGGCTACCTGGAAAGTGAGTTCTTTCTCTGCGAACAGCCATCATTGTAGTTTTTCATTCGGTAGGCCGCAAACTAGCCTGTCTCGAAGTCTGCCACTTAAGTCCATAAAGTTGCATTGCCTAGCTGTCTTTCAGAGCACTGCTACGTACGCAGCAATGGACTCACCCTTGTTCTGATCGTGTGGAAAGCGTGTCTGCATGCAATTTCAGATGGCTTGGGCTTAAAATGGTCATGCAATTTCTTAGTGATTTCAGCTAACATGGTCGTTGAGAGTTCTGCAGGCGCCACTAGTGTCCAGGCCATGTTTCGTCTGCACACACCTTTCTAACCTCAGGATCAGTAACTTTGGTTGTGGTACTATAGAATTCGAACTGGGAGATGAAGGTGTCCCAGTCCTCAGAGCCTGCATCGAACGGTTCAAACTGGCCCACGGTGGCCATGGTTGACTCGTTCGGCAGCAGAGGTGGTGCCAGCTCGCTGGTGTCACTTGGGACCAAGGCGACTGTACCTTGGTTGTCCGTCATGACTTGCTCTTAGGGCCAAGGCGACAATTCCTTTCTCGGTCAGTGATTTGCTCTTATGGTTCTGTGGGGCTGCCTACCCACTGCATCCCATCCTTGTCGCCAGTATTATGAACGGAGATCGAGGCAACTTTTCCAAAACAAGCGATTTCATTTTATTCAGCTCATAACAAACTAGACAAAAATGCATAGAACAAGGCTAATTTATATATGATTTGGACGGGCAAAACCACACCCAATAAACAGATAACAACCAGTGGGAATACAGAGCTTGGAACCAATGAGAGTGGTTCCCGCTGAAGTCAAGGCTTCTCTGATTGGCTCATTTGTCAATCCAGGTACTGCTATGTTTTTCAAAGAACTGTGCTTAAGCTAATCAATGCTTTATTGGCTTAAGTCATAACACCTACAATCCTCGGCTTCATATCACATGACTTTGTCATGTGATACGCATGTCGAGACAGTGTGTGACTGCAATAAAAAAGGCCAAATCAATGCTTGCAATTATTAGGAAGGGAACTGAGAACAAATCAGCCAGTATCATAATGCCCCTGTATAAATCGATGGTGCGACCTCATTTGGAGTACTGTGTGCAATTCTGGTCACCACTCCTCAGAAAGGATATTATAGCTTGGAAAAAAAGTGCAGGAAAGGGCAACTAGAATGATAAAAGGGTTGGAGCACTTTTCCTGTGAAGAAAGGTTAAAGTGCTTGGGACTATTTAGCTTAGAGAAACAACGACTGAGATTTACAAGATGATGCATGGGATAGAGCAGGTAGAGAAAGCAGTACTTTTCTCCCTTTCTCACAATATAAGAACTCATGGACACTCAATGAAATTGCTGAGTAGTTGGGTTAGAACAGATAAAAGGAAGTACTTCTTCACCCAAAGAGTGATTAACACATGAAATTCACTGCCAGAAGAGGTGGTGGCGGCTACAAGCATGGATGGCTTCAAGAGGGAACTGGATAACCATGTGGAGCAGAAGTCCATCAGTGGCTATTAGCCACAAGGTATAAGTAGGAACTCTCAGGCTGGGGCAAGGAGTGCTCTGTATTCTTGGTGCCTGGGGGGGGCAACAATGGGAGGGCTTCTAGTGTCCTGGCCCCACTGGTGGACCTCCTGATGGCCCCTGGTATTTTTGGCCACTGTGTGACAGAGTATTGGACTGGATGGGCCATTGGCCTGATCCAACACTGGCTTCTCTTACGTTCTTGCGATCTTACAGTGTTAGAAGGAGAAAAGGCAGAACGCAGTGCCGGATCATTTCTTTTGGTTTCTTTTTTTGCTATCCCTTGTTATAACATCCTGCTTGGGTCTCAGCTCCTTTGGGGTCCTTTGAGTCAAAGCAGGCAAGTGTGTTCAGCAGTGATGGATTTTACAGCCTCCAGGGTGACAGGACTCCTGACAAGCCCTTTGCCTTTTCCATCTGATACCTTAAAGAATCCTAATGACTCCTTGCTGTCAGGAATATTTTAATTAACCAACGAGGGCAAGCCTTCTGATTGGCCGGCACAGACATCTGCCGATTTCCCATCTCCCAAGTAGCAGAAACTGTTCGACCAAAGCAACATCTCTCATTTCCATATTTGCCTAGCAGCAATACACAAGTTGCGCTTAATACGCCTGGCAAGGGTGACTCATTATTGTTTTCGTCTCCTTGCGTTTCCATGAATCTCTATTAAGAGCTGAGTTTTGACAGGGCAACTGGTAATCACAGGCCAGAAGACGCTGCGGTGATGGATGTTGGTATGATTGCGATTGATGCTTTGTCTCTTGAAATTAAGAAGTTGTAATTAACTCATCTAGTGCCACGGGCTGAAAGAATCGTCTTGACAGTCGCTCATCAGCCGACGCATGCACACACAAACGCCTGTCCTTATGGGTAGTTACAGAGTGAAAAAGACACTTTGGCAAAACAGCTGATACCAGTCAGAATTCCTTATTTAATTAACGCTGGTATACAAATGACCTTGAAAATGAGGTCTTTTCTGTGCTGCCAACTGGTATGGCAACTGGAACTGAGAGACGGCTGACCTAGATCACCTGTGTAGAAAACCTGTGTGAATCAAACCAGTATTAGATGTAGCATGACTGAGCCTTATATTGAGTCAGACCACACTGGCCTATCTAGTCCAATAAATTCTACTGTGGCTGACAATGAACTTTTCAAAGATTCGGGAAGAGATTCGGTCTTTTCCCCATTTTTCTTTTAAAATTTTGAGGGAAAATCTGTGGATTGAATTTAGGACTTTTTGCACACAAAGGGCTCAAACGAATGAGACAGCAATCACAGTTTGGTCACCGAATGCAAATTGCAGGCTTGCGCAGCCTCAGTTTGCCTTGGGGCCATGCAGGGAAGGAAGAGGATGTTTAACCAACTTCCACTGATTTTCACTGCAGTATTCAAAAGCAGGGCTGCCTCACTCTGTTTGGTGTAGTGGTTAGGGGCACAGACTCTAATCTGGGAGAAATGGGTTTGATTCCCCACTCTTCCGCATACAGCTGCTGGTGTGACCTTGGGTCAGTCATAAGTTCTTTCAGAGCTGTTCTCTCAGGAGCAGTTCTCAGGGTGTCTGTTGTAAGGAGAGGAAGGGAAGGAGATTGTAAGCCGCTCTGAGACTCCGTCGGGGAGTGAAGGGTGGGGTATAAATCCAATCTCCTCCTCTTTTTCTATTAGTATTTATTGTTGAGATGTTTGAATACCCCCTGGTTTGGCTTATGAGGTAATTTAAGCTAAGAGAAAATGGCTTAGAAGGGATATGAATCCACCACTCCTGAATTCTACATTCCAATCAATGTACCAAGCAAACACTGTCTAGGACTACCAGATGTATTCCTGCTTTGATAATCTGTGGCTGCACTGCAGCCTGTGCTTCATGTGAAACAAGGACTCTTGTCTACCGCAAAAACTATTGTTAAGTATCATCTTGCTTTTACTTAGGGTTACCATATTTTGGCTGCGGTCACACAGAACATTAGCCACGCTACAGAGACAGAAGATAGGCGGATTTTCCAGGCACGATCAAACCGCAACATCTGGGAAGCGTAGAGCTCCCGTGGCTAACCCGAGGCTTCCCACCGAAGATGCGCCGTAAAAAACGAGTACCTCCGAGGTACTAGTTTCCGGAAACCGCGGGGCAAGGGTGGGCGTCTGATCACATTTCCGGTGGTAGCTCGTGGCATCCGGCACACGCCCATGTCTGGTCGCAAAAAGGGGTTTTTTTCCAAGTCTCCACGGGATGCGCACAAACACCCAACGGCGCATGCGCACACTTCGGTTTAAAAAAACAACACAACCCCTGCCGCGCTGCTTCTTTGCCACGCCACAGGATTGACGTATGATCGGTACCTCCCCCCGACCCACGGGACGTCAGCGGGACGTTTGATCCAGCGGCCATGCAGTACTTCGCTCCAGGGCAAACAGCCACCCCCCCCCCCCCCCCCGCGATATCCGGCCCGTGTGACCGGGGCCTATGAAAAGCAAACAAGGGGACAAATTTCCTTTCTGACTACTTCAAATAAATTATCACCAGGACAAATCTCATTTTAAATACCCCTACTATTTAAGCAGTGATCATTGCTACCAACTAGGAATATTCCTAACCTTCCAGCCCCCAAAGATGACATTTACATCAGTTTTTTAAAAAGAGAAAACGAGTTGGGTTTATACCCCGCCCTTCAATCGGAGTTTCAGAGCAGTTTACAATCTCCTTTTCCTTCCCCTCCCCACAACAGACACCCTGTGAGGTAGGTGGGGCTGAGAGAGCTCTGAGAGAACTGCTCTTGAGAGAACAACACTGGGAGAACTGTGACTGATCCAAGGTCACCCAGTTGACTGCACGTGGAGGAGAGGGGAATCAAACTCAGTTCTCCAGATTAGAGTCCGCCACTCTTTACTACCCCAAACTGGCTCTCAAAAGAGCCTAAAAAGAGGACAGACACCAAAAAAGGGACATGTCCTCTAAAAAGAGGAAATCTGGGTAGCTAATGCTTCCTCTAAGCTGTGGAGTCTTGTGAGCAAAAATTCTACTTTGTGAGCGACTGGCATGAAAGTTGTGAGCAGGCGATCTGACTGCTGCATAAATCAGTTTGCTCTGGAGCCATCCTTCCTGAGCTAAGACAAAAATATGTGAGCCGGAGGCTAAAAAACTGTGAACTAGCTCATGCTAACCCAGCTTAGAGAGAACACTGCTGGTAGCCCTATTTTACTGCCTTATCTTCTGCCTTTGTAACCCCACTACGGCTGCAGTCACACACACTAAATAATCCACTTTCAATGCATTTTCCAACTGGATTTTTTTTCTGTGTGAACTGGCAAAATCCAATTGGAAAGTGCGTTGAAAGTGGATCGACAATGGATTATTTCGTGTGTGTGACTGCAGCCTACCTGTATTAGTGTGGTGCAGTGATCAGAGTGATGAACTAGGATATGGAAGACCCAGGTTCGAATCCCTACTCTGCCATGGAAGCTTGCCAGGTGACCCTGGGCCAGTGACACACTCTCAGCCTAGCTTAACTTGCAGGGTTGTTGTGAGGTCAAGAAGAGAACAATGTAGGCTGCTTTGGGTCCCTAATGAGAAGTGAGGCGAGGTGTAAATAAAGTCAATTAAAATGCCTTTGGTAGTTGTTCATATTGTTGTTCTGATTCTGTAAACCCTAGTCTTGTTGCATTGTTCACTGAATGCTTTAGGGGTGTCTGAATGCATTGTTTTATATCCTGCAAACCACCTTATTGGGTTGAACAATAGACATCAGAAGACAAAAAATCAGTTTGGGAATTATATCCCCTTAGGACATATGATCGACCTCCCACCTGGGCGCCTGTGTCTCTTGAGTAGAGATACAAGGATCTGGAACGGCAAACTGGAAATACTAGAGGAAAACACTTTTTCCTGTTTTCTTCTGAGGCCTTAAAAAAAATTCCAATGCTCACCTATAGAAACATAAATATCAGAACCAAGAGACCTTCAGATGGCATGATTTGTTAAGCATTGCAGTTAAGTCTGTTTGAAATATAGATGTATTGTACTTGGATTTGGAAAAGTTTCATCCTGTAAAAACTTTGTTACTACATTAATGTATTAGACTTACATGTTACTTGTTATTTGTTAAAACCAATAAAAATGTAAATAATTTTTTTAAAAAATCCAATGGAAAATTCAGAGTAACACAGAGATGTAGATTTTCAGATCACTCAGTTGTGGCAAGTGAGGCTTTTGAGCCCCTTAACAAAGACGAAAAGGGAGCTTTTCATCAAGTAATTACTTAAACAGGACTGAGACCTCTTGCTTCAAGATGCCAGAAGGAAATGTTCTCCACTTTACACAGGAATTCAATATCCAGCTGAATTTGAATGTCTGCACTAACTTCACATGTTGACTGTTCTGAAACTGAGACAGTCGTACACGATGGCACACTACAATGCAATCCACAGCTCTGGTGAAGAGTCACTTTACCAGAACATCTCCAGAACAGCACTTTTGTGACTACTCTTTATCAGTGATTGACTCATTAATGCATGTTTTTCTTTATTGCCCAAAACATGCTGAGGCCAGGGAGAAATCTGTTGAAATGGTTATTAAAATATTCAGCTACTGTGGACACTCATAACCTAAGACTACTTCTGAGATCCAGTCTGGTGTAATGGTTAGGAGTGCGGACTCTAATGTGGGAAAGCCGAGTTTGGTTCCCCACTCCTCCACATACAGCTGCTGGTGTGACCTTGGGTCAGTCTTAAGTTCTTTCAGAGCTGTTCTCTCAAGGGCAGTTCTCTCAGAGCTTTCTCAGCCCCACCTACCTCACGGGGTGTCTGTTGTGGGAAGGGGAAGGAGATTGTAAACTGCTCTGAGACTTCTTTGGGTAGTGAAAGGTGGGGTATAAATCCAATCTCCTCCTCCTCCTCCTCCTCCTCCTCCTCCTCCT
>NW_015171517.1:703121-722727 GCF_001447785.1 Gekko japonicus
CTCCTCCTCCTCCTCCTCCTCCTCCTCTTCTTCCTCAGTGGCCACAACAAAACTTCTACTGTTTATGTGGCTAATTTTTACTTTGTCATTATTCTTAATTCTTAAATTTTGGTGTATGGCCTATAGACTATTAAATTTGAATAACACATCGGGGTAGCACACACACAAACACAAAACCTCCTGTGAAATATTTTCTCTTTTAGAATGAGTACAATGCTTCTAAAGGCAAGGCTTTCCATATTCAAAAAGTAAAGCATGAAAAAGCCTGAGGAATTTTGAATTTTTCCATTCACTTTTTTTGACAATTTGGGGTAGAACTTTTTTAAAAAGCTCCTATGAAATATTTTAGCTTTTGAGTGAGGGGGGAAACATGTCTTACAAAGTATTTCACCTCATGCCCAATGTATAGTGTGAAAAACACTGAGGACTTTCTCAATTTTGCCAATAGGAAATTTGGTAAGTTTTGGGGGAGCACTGAAAAAAGTTCTTGTAAGGTAGACACATTCAATATTTTCAAGAATATGGTTTTTTTGTTGTTGTTCAGTCGCATAGTCGAGTCCGACTCTTCATGACCCCATGGACCACATCACACCAGGCCCTCCTGTCTTCCACTGTCCTCCGGAGTTTGCACAACTTCAATTTTCGTTGCATCGATAACACTGTCTAACCATCTCATCCTTTGCCGTCCCCTTCTTCTTTGACCTTCAGTCTTTCCCAACATCAGGGTCCTCTCCAGGGACGGCTCCCTTCTCATTTGGTGGCCAAAGTATTTGAGCTTCAGCTTCAGTATCTGGCCTTCCAGGGAACAATCAGGGTTGATTTCTTTTTGTTGTTGTTGTTCAGTCGCAGAGTCGAGTCTGACTCTTTGCGACCCCATGGACCAGATCACGCCAGGCTTTCCGGTCTTCCGCCGTCCTCTGACGTTTGCTCAACTTCATGTTCGTTGCATCTATGACACTGTCTAACCATCTCATCCTTTGCCGTCCCCGTCTTCTTTGACCTTCAATCTTTCCCAGCATCAGGGTCTTCTCCAGTGAGGGCTCCCTTCTCATTTGGTGGCCTAGTTTTTGAGCTTCATTTTCATTATCTGGCCTTCCAGGGAAAAGTCAGGGTTGATTTCTTTTAGGATTGACTAATTTGATCTTCTTGCAGTCCAAGGGACTCTCAAGAGTCTTCTCCAGCGCCATAGTTCAAAAGAATCTATTCTTCGGCGCTCGGCCTTCCTTATAGTCCAACTCTCGCAGCTTTCTTTTAGGACTGACTGATTTGATCTCCTTGCAGTCCAATGTGAATATGTTTAAAGGTAAACAATTCTAACAACAACTCATGTGCTATAATGTGTTTAATGATAATGCATTATGAAAGAGTTCAGTCACAAAATATAGCTTAATATCAAAACATTCTGGTAGTCTTACCTATTGCGGCTCTTTGAGAGAGTTTCAGTCCAAACAATATACTTTATTTTGGTTTACTACAAAATTTGTTTACTACCTTCAACTTTTAATATTTTTTTCTTACCTCTCAGATGGCAGCAATTAGAGATAAATGTGTTATGGTAGCATAACTTGCAGCAGTTTGCAGCTCTTTCTCAAATATTGGGTATACTTGCAATTTTTCATAAAGAGAATGAAGATATTTATACTTTTACATTCCCAAAATATGCCAGGTAGTACAATTTTATGGGTGAAGTTATAAATAAGGCATTTCAAGCTGTTAAGAGGAGGAGAAGAGATTAGATTTATACCTCACTCTTCATTTTCTGGAGGAGTCTCAGAGTGGCTTACAATCTCCTTTCCCTTCCCCTCCCCACAACAGACACCCTAGGAGGTAAGTGGGGCTGAGATAGCTCTTTTGAGAACTGCTCATGAGAGAACATCTCCTGAAGATCAAGGCCAGGGGTGTCAAACATGAGGCCTGGGGGCCGGATGAGGCCCCCGGAGGGCTTCTATCAGGTCTGCAGTGGAACTGGCTGTCTTCTGCTTCTTCTTCTAATTCTGCTGCTGCTGCATCATCGTAGGTTTGCAGCTTACGGATACACACCTGAACAGCATACTCAAGATTGCAACAGCACAGACATTTTGATGCAATAATTCAGAGCGAGAGGTCTCAGTTATCAGACACTGTTAAATAAACAAAATATTGGAAGAGTGCTAACGTTTTAAGCATGTTTTTATTTTAAGTAAAAAAAAACCTTTGTGCTTGTGTCCTTTATAAAATTTATATCTCCGCTACCTGGCATTACATTTTATGACACACATGGCCGCGCCCAACAAGGTCTCATTTATGTCAGATCCGGCCCTCATAACAAATGAGTTCGACACCCCTGATCTAGGCAGTTGAAGATCTTGAGGGGGCCCAGAGTACTTCCCTGGGGAGGTTGTTGCATAATTGTGCGGCTGCCACAGAAAAGGCCCTCTCTCATGTACCCACTAGACAAGTAAGTATTGGATATTTTTTTCAGTTTCTCCTCAAAATTTCAGTTTGTTTTAACAAAAAAAGCAGTGGGGAAAAGACATTTTCCCCTCTGTGGCTTCAACGTTTCTGGAAATTTCTCTGATCTTTGATTGGTGGGACAGTCAAGAGGGCCTCTCCCTGTGATCTTAATTCCATGGCCAGAATGAATAGGAGAAAATAGCCAATCAAAAATTTAATCTGCTTAACCCTGAAGTGCGAAAGCATACCAGGTAATGTGAGATAGCTTTAAATAACCTCCACTTCCTGGCCACTTTATTGCCTGTGCCACCCGCAGGGGATAAGCGGGACTTACCTGGAGAAAGAGAAGGACCCAGGCCTTGTTGCCGATATTGCACAGGAAGTGACATTAAAGCATATAACAGCAATTTTGCAGCATTATAAGGCCATTAATAAATGCAGGCAACACATTGCTTTAGCAAGTAGGAAGACAAGATTGCATGACCATATTAAGCGTTGCTAGGGCCCGTTACTAAGGGAGATGTTAACCTTGCTTTATATCTGTAACCAGACGTTTCACACCTGTTGATCAACAGGAAGGCTTTGACCTTCCCACAAGCTAGATGTGTGATCAGCCAAGAATAGGCTTGCCAAGTCCGCCCGACGTGCATGTCGCCCGGAAGTGACGCGGGCACGCCAGGGGCGGGGCCACGGTCATCCGAGGGAAAACTCTATGGTTTTCCCTCGGATGGTCGTGGCCCCACCCCCAGTATGCCCGCGTCACTTCCAGGCAATGTGGATGCGGCGCGCGCACTCCAGCTGCCAGCCGGGAGTCCCCTGCTGCAGCTGAATTCACACTTGGCAACCCTAGCCAAGAATGTTGTGGTTTTGAAAAGTACAGAATGTTCAAAACGCTGCCAAGGTCTTCTAATAATCTGTCTGCTAAGAAATAAGAAGGAAAATATTTATTTTTTTTGCATTCTGTAAACTATATAAGCCTGACTCCACCTTCATTCGGTGTGCAGCCCTGTTCAAAAGTGCCTCTCGGTGCTTTGGCTGTACCTTGGTGCCAAAATTAACAACTGTTGACTCTCCTTGCTGATTCTCTGGAGGTCTATCTCTCAGAATTCCCACTACAACACACCAGCGACGTCCAGGCGATACTCTGATATTTGAGCAAAAACCATATAATAAAACTAGCTTCTACCATAGAGTTTTTGCCTATATACCAGAGCGTTGCTGTGGTAAGAAATTTTAGAAATATAGAAGGTTTGGGTTTAAAATGAACCAAATAGTTTATGAAATCCATATATATCTGTCTCTGCCCTTGCTAGCAAATAGGCTAGTTCTTTTTTCACTGAAGATGTAACACATTCCATTCCCAGGAAATTCCCAGGAAATCTCCACAGATGTGAGATTTGCCAATACCCCCAATTTCCTAGGCAATAAAATGTGTGGCCATTTGGGCAGCTGGCAGACTTCAATCCAAAAGACAATCTAACTTCCTGAGGTACAAGAGTTCACACACCCCATCTCAGCAAACATCAAAGGACAGTTTATTTCCCATGATTGGGGAACTCCTGGAATAAAACAATGACACTGTATTGATCCCGTAAAATGTGTACACTTTTGTTGTGTAAGACCAAGGAAAGGATGCAAATTTCCTGCAAGACAATTTCAACTTCTAAATGTTAATTTACAACTGTAATTTGATTATTGAGGGACCCCTTTGATCTTTGGTATAAATACCGGTCAGATCCAACAGACTCTCGCTGACTCTTGGTAGGAGTCAGTCCGAGAGGCCTCTCGTTCTCTGCATGCCTTGGGTGGGGGGAAACTTTGTTTGCATGTTTATTCTTCTATGCATTTACTATCAATGTTTAGGAAATAGGATTCAAGTGTTTTTCTATAATAAAAATAAGTTTTATTTTAAGAAGATACCTTTCTGTGTCGGCGCTTAGTGGTTTCCAAACTTGCACCTTTCGCCTTTGGTAAGGAGGCATCACTCAGGAGACACACGAACTGAGGGGAGAGTGTGGGTGGCATGGGTAAACACACTTTCACAGACACGTGCAGCCACACACATTTTTCTTACAACAGTTGCCAGGATGTTGTTGGTGTGATGATGTCACTTTCTGTGCGATGCCAGCAACGAGGCCTGGGACTTTCTCTTTCTCCAGGTAAGTCTTCCCACCAGACAGCTGATTGGTGACTGAGGGGCAAGGCCTGGCAGCGGGTGACCCCTGCCTCCATCAGGGAGTTTCAGCAAAAAACAAGGGGCAGCAGTATGACAATATCAGTATACAAAAGAATTACTGCAACAGTGCAAAGATGAAAACCTCACAGATGTTGTACATAATATATAGTCACTTCATGGTGTTTATTCTTTTCACAGAAGGACGTCAACAGACAGTCATTGAAGAAGGACCAACTTCCCCAGAGCTAATCGTTCGTTTCGAACTCTCTTTATCAAACAATGGTCTCAGTTCTGAATCCGAACATCACGAGACCTTTTCATAATAAACTCTTTCCGGTTCAATGCATAATTTCAAAAACTTCACAGCAGAATGAATAAACCGGGCAGAAAAGCTGAGGGGCAAGGCCTGGCAGCGAGTGACCCCTGCCTCCATCAGGGAGTTTGGCAACCCTAGGTTGCCAGCTCTGGGTTGGGAAATACCTGGAGATTTTGGGGATTGGAGTCTTGGGATGGTGGGTTTTGGGGCGGGAGGGGCCACAGCAGGGTATAATGCAATAGAGTCCACCCTCCAAATCAGCCGTTTTGTCTTGGGGAAGCCTTCCTTTGTCCCCCAGTGTCTGTTGCCCACAATCCTCCAAGGAGATGTGTGCAAAACTGCCACAGGAAATGGCCTTCCAGAGGCTAGAAAGAGGCAATAAGAGTAGGAGATGGAATTCGCTCATCACTTGGGACCCAACTGGCCAGTTCTTTGGCTATAAGCTTTTAGCGCCTTATATTGTCTTGCAAACACAATCTTTACACCCGTAAAAGCGGTCGTCAACATTGTTCCAGCCACAGAAATCTCATTCTGTCCTGTAATTCACGATGCTGTCAGTGGGAGATGGGGCGGGGGGGCTGGTGTCAGATTGCTCATTTTCTCCACGAGCCGGAGCGATAAAACTCAAGTCTCTTCCATTTGTAAACTCTGCAGAACTTTCTTTTATACATTCACAACCCTTCAGCCACCTAGAGATGGAGGAGGACGAAGCCCAATCAAAGGGTGCGTTACTGGCCAGTCCACAGAGAAAATAAAAAGAAGCCACAGTGGCAGACTCTTAGCTGGCACAGCAGAACTCTAAAGAATTTGAAAGGTCAGTAAGATTTTTTTAAATGTCCAGAGTAACAAACGATGTAAATTGCAAATTCTTTATAAAAATGCAATATTTCATAAATGCTAATGTCGCTTTGCTTTGCTCCATAACAGCAACTTATTATGAATTGCACTCGGTACATGCCCTGTGAAAATGTCCTGTGTTTTATTAATTCTTTAAATTATGTATTAAATATATTTTATTTTCTATTGTTTCATTAGGTTCCCCCTGATGAAGCTGCATGTGAAACGCATAGGGGTTATATAATTGTTAAAGTATTCCATTCCCTCTGTACCATTTTGTTTAAGAACATAGGACCATAAGAGAAGCCAATGTTGGATCAGGCCAATGGCCCATCCGGTCCAACACTCTGTCACACAGTGGCCAGAAATACCAGGTGCCATCAGGAAGTCCACCAGTGAGGCCAGGACACCAGAATCCCCCCCACTGTTGCCCCGCCCCCTCACTGCTGATCAGCTGGCCAACAAGGGGACTTACCAGAAGTACGAGGGAGGCCCAGGCTGTGTTGCAGGCAATGTGGTGACTTCATTTCTGTCTTGTACTGGAAGTGATGTCATCATTCTGCGACATCCCAGGGATGCTCTGGCATTGGAGGGGGGAACTCTATGGTAGAAATGGCTTCTACAGTAGTGTTTTTGTCCAAATGCCAGAGTGTCACCCAGACGTTACTGGTGTGATGACATCCCTTCTGGTATACACTGGAAGGGATGTCACCACGCTGCAGGCGACATAGCTTGGGCCTCCCTCTTACTCCTGGTAAGTCCCCCTGTTGGGCCCAGTGGCAGGGGATCCCTGCCTACCGCAGGGGCTGGCAAACCTGTGGTGAAGGCAACTGAGAATGGGTAGTTGCAGGGCAAGACAATGACACACAAGCGGATAGGGGACATGCCAGCGTGGAGGTAGAAAGGAGGAGTTGAGTGCGACCCAGGTAGGGTTGCCATCCCCTCAATGGGGGCGGGTTTTCCCCCACTTTTGGGGGTCCCGATCTGCCTGCCGGCCAGGTGGCCAATGTGGGAGCCCCGCCCCTAAAGAACACTGAGGCGCACAATGTGGCCGGGACAATTACATCACCCGAAGGTTGACCGTAGAGTTTTTGCCCGAATGCTAGAGCGCCCCCCCCCCCGCGATTTGCCTAGCGTGACGACATCACTTCTGGGTGATGTCATTGTGGCGCGTGTGCGAGGTGCGCTGCGCTCACTTGAAGATCCCGCAGAGGACCCGGGAGCCCCCCTCCCCCCCGCCAAAAGATAGGGACATGGCCAATGTTCCCTTTAAGCTGTAGAGTCTTGTGAGCAAAATTTCTACTTGGTGAGCTACTGGCATTAAGGTTGTGAGCGAGCAATTTGGTTACTGCATACATTCGTTTGCACTGGAGCCATCCTTCCTGAGCTAGGACAAAACTGTGTGAGCCGGAGGCTAAAAAACTGTGAGCTAGCTCGCACTAACTCAGCTTAGAGGGAACACTGGACATGGCAACCCTAGGCCCAGGTGGTAGACAGACAGGTCCCCTGAGCGCTGTCTGCCGATTGCCCCCCAAAACCTGGAACTGGCCCTGGTGTAGAACTGGCCAAAGCTCAGAGCTCAAAGAAAGTCTGAAAACAAGGATGCAGAAGGTATACAGAGCCAGCGACTGCTGCCCGTGATCCATCAGGGGATGAGAAGCTGTTTTAGAGAAATGATCAAGGCATCCATCAGAAACTGCTCCTTGATTCCACAGGAAACAAAGGCTGGTGGAGATGAATTTTTCGGCACACTGGTGCCAGGCACAACAAAAGGATCGGTATGCGTGACATCAAAGTAATTTGAAAATGATAAATCTTTTTCTCACTTGAGCTCTTGAGGCTGTTTACACAGAATAACAAGCAGTGCTTTGTAATTAGGAGCGTGTTTTGGAGGACCCTTCTCAGACGGTGTGTTTGCATATGCCAGTTCCATTTAAAAAAAAAAAAATCATTCTCGCAACAGGAGCAAGCACACCCTAAACTTATTTGCTTTTGTTCACTTTCCATTAAAGTCTTAGGGAATGGTCAGTTGTGTCCAAAACGCTGCCGGAGACTATGTAAATCACACATTAGTCCCTGTGCTAGTTTTGATTGTTCTGAATGGGGTTGCAACCCCCCCAAAGGAACAGGTTTGTAGCTTTCAGGTGCTGCTAGACCCTTCTGTTGGATAAACAGGAGGCAGTGGTGGCTAAGAGTGCCTTTCACCAGCTTCCTGGGCAGGAAAGATCTCAGCACTGTGCTGCATTCCCTGGTAGCATCTAGATTACATTACTAGAGTGCGCTCTATGTAGGTCTGCCCTTGAAGACTGTTGAGACGCACCAGTTGCTACAGAATGCTACGGTCAGAACACTGATTGGAGTGGGTTGTAGAGACCATGCCACTCCAGTTTTGTTCCATTTTGCTGTAGTGGTTAGGATGGCGGACTGTAATCTGGGAGAACCCAGTTTGATTCCCCACTCCTCCACATACAGATGCTGGAGTGACCTTGGGTCAGTCACAAGTTCTCTCAGAGCTGTTCTCTCAAGAGCAGTTCTGAAGGAGTTCTCTCAGTCCCGCCTACTTCACAGGGTGTCTGTTGTGGGGAGAGGAAGGGAAGGAGATTGTAAGTTGCTCTGAGACTCCAAGTGAAAGGCGGGATATAAATTCAGTTTCTACGTCTTCCTCTTCCTCCTCCTCTTCCTCTTCATCCCCTTCTTCCTCTTTCTCTTCTTCCTCTTCCTCCTCTTCTTCCTCCTCCTCCTTCTCTTCCTCCACTGGATTCTGATTTGCTTTTGGACCCTATTCAAAGTGCTGGTATTGACCTTCAACGCCCCATGTTTCTAGAGCTAGCCTTCATCACTTGTGGAGTATCTCTAGGAATTGCTGAAACCGCCAGAAACGTTACAGTTGTATCATAGAGTTTCCTGGCAATTCCTAGAGCTACCTGTCACTTCTGCTTTTTTAACAGGACGTGTCATGATGCTGCAGCCAGACTCGCACCCCCCTCATGTCCCTGCCTGCAGCCCTCCCACCAGTTGCCAGGCTCTTGTCAAGGTCTTGTTCTAGGCATCTAGGATGGATCAGCCTTCCAGTAGCATCTGCCTTTCGACCTGATCTTCTCATGCTATGCCACACCTGGCTTAAGTTCCTGGCACTCCGTTCTACCGGAATGGAGAGAACCTCTCCAGGCAGAGGAACCCCATGGCCTTTATCTTGGAGCTGCATGCCAATTCAGAGCAGAAGCAGCAGAATTTCTTGGCTATGTCTCAGAGATGGTGTGTCAGATGGTGCTTCCAGCCAAAGCGGTGGGAGGCTCGGCTCTGTTTGTCCTGGAGTAGGCCTTGCAAGAGCACTTCTCGAGATCTGCATTAATCGCTCCTTGTCCGTTTGGTGCTGTGCGTTAGAATTTTGCCTGTCATCAGGCTGTCACCTCCCGGGGACCGGGATGCAATTATCAGCTCACTCGCTAAATCGCTGGTCTGATCCGTGCCAGCCACAGAGGCTCACGCCATCGCAACTTTCCTGGCAGGTGGGGACCTATCAACCCCCTCCTTAGGGTTGCCAAGTCCATCTTCCACCCCCAGCGGGGGACTTTGGGGATGTTCCTGGAAGGGGTGGGGCATCCCCAACGTGATGACGTCCCGTTGGGGACGTCTGCCGCCCCCCCCCACCGTGCGCCGGATCTCCAGAAACAGCAGTTCCCTGCACTTAAAGTAGCCAGCAGCCGGCATTTCCCTTTAAGAGAAGCTGCGTTTCCCTTTTAAGAACGAAGCTGGCTTTTCCCTGCAAGCTTGCGGAGTTCGTGCTTGGGATGAAACACAGGTTGCACACCCTTAAAGGGAGAGAGATGAGTGGCTGTGAGTTTTGGGGGTGGGGCTTCCCCCGCCGGCCCTCTGTCTGGCGGCGGGTAAAACCCCCCCAAAAAACAGGGGACCCCTGGCAAACCGGGGGGGTTGGCAACCCTACCCCTCCTGCTTGGCCATTTGTGCTCACAGCCGCAAGGGGACTCACTGAAAATGTTGGGAAAACGTCTATCAAAAACAAACAAAACACGTGATGTGGACAATGCTGGAAATCCACCGGGCTGTAAGTGACACCTAGAGATGTTATCCCCTGGTCGAGGTGGGGGATCCCACATTCAAGCTCCTTTTGCCCACTGTCACTCCGAGCTTTACCAAGTTAACCATAGAGTTTCCGGCAATTCCTGGAGCTACCACCACCGTCTGGGTTTTTGTCAGAAGTGATATCATCATGCCCTCATCACCGGCCCTTACCATGTCCCTGTCCCCAACACCCCTGCGGTTTGCTAGGCTTGGCCTGGAAACCCTATCACATGATGTGGAGAAGGATGGAAAGCTAAGCCAAAAGTGACATTACGTGATACAGACAGGAAGTGAGGTGACACTTGCCATTCTCTAGGGCATGTTTATTTTCTAATACCAACCTCCAGGAAAGGTCTGGCATTCTCCAGGAATTGCAGCTGATATCTAATCTAATATCTAGATTAGATTACTACCATGAGCTCTATGTGATGCTGCCCTTGAAGACTGTCCAGAAGCTTCAATGGGTACAGAACGCTGCTCCCAGAGTGTTGTCTGGAGTTGGTCATAGCGACTAACCCTATGACCAAATCACTCCAATCTTGTTCCACCCACACTGGCTCTCAATTTGTTTCCCGGCTCAATTCAAGGTCTGGTATTGACCTTTAAAGCCCTTTATGGACTGAGACCAACATACATCAAAGACCGCTTTCTCTCATACAAAAAAGGATGCTCACTCAGGTGGACGCCTTGCTTCGGTTGCTCCTGTTATCTGAGTTTGACATGGTCAACCATCAGCTGTTGACTCACCGCCTCGCCGACGTGGGGATACAGGGGCTTGCTCTCCAATGGCTCGCCTCTTTCCTCCAGGGTTGGGGACAAAGGGTGGCGCTAGGGGAACAACAGTCCCTGGTTGGGGGATGGGGCTCCCTCTACCGACCTTCGATGGGGTGCCTCTGGTGCCTGCGTTGGAGGTTAGACGTTTGGGTGTGCTCCTGGATCCCTCCTTAACTATGGAGGCCCACGTGGCAGCCACTGCCAGGTCGGCCTTTTACCATCTTTGGCTGATTCGGCAGTTGGTCCCCTATCTCGACCACGACAACCTGGCTACAGTGATCCATGCGACGGTCACCTCAAGATTAGATTACTGTAACGCTCTCTACATGGGGCTGCCTTTGTCGCAAATTCGGAAGCTGCAGCTAGTGTAGAATGCTGCAGCCAGGCTTCTGATGGGTCTCCCTAGATGGGAGCACATCCGACCTGTGCTGAAAGCGCTGCACTGGCTATCTGTAGCTTTCTGAGTTCGCTTCAAAGTGCTGGTACTTACAAAAGCCCTATATGGCCAGGGTCCGACATACCTGCCTTTCCCCATTGATACCACAAAGAGCACTACGGTCGGGGGCTCAACATCGACTGGTGATTCCAGGCCCCAGGGAGGCCAGGCTTGTGGCAAACAGGGCCAGGGCCTTTTCAGTGGCGGCTCCTACCTGGTGGAACGAGCTCCTAGAGGAGATCAAGTCCTGCGGGACCTTTCACAGTTCCGCAGGGCCTGCAAGATGGAGCTCTTCTGCCAGGCTTTTAATTAGGAGCTGCCACCACCACCAACTGCCTCATGGGAACATGGGGCATTGGGATGACCCATTAAAGATCGACAGCACACTATAAGATCGAGTTACAGTATTCTGATGGAGCGGTACTGCCGATTCGGGCTTGAGTAACATCTATTGATCACCATCTTGACTTGACTTATTTGACTAAATGATTAATATTAACATCACTGAGCACTTTAATTTTGATAAAATGGTTGTTTTTATGTGTTTTAATGTTTATACTTGGCACATGGTGCCATTGTTTGTTTACCGCCCTGAGCCCATTCGCGGGGAGGGCGGGATAAAAAATATAATAATAAAAAATAAATAAATGAGTGGCAACCAGAGAAAATTAAAAAACAACAACACAGCATGGCATGAGCTACTACATCACTTACAGTAAAACCCAGAAGTGACATAGGGCAGATCTAGGAATCGGCGGAAACTCTATGGTTTTCTAGCAATTTCTAGAGCTACCTATGTCACATCCTTTTTTTTTTACTGGAAGTAATGTCACGCCACAGGTATCTTAGCATATTCCTCCCCATATCCCTGCACATAGCAATCCCACCTTTTCCAGGCACTACCTGGCAACCAGAGTGCCCTCTAAGATGTGCTCGGGGGCGCTAGTGCACAAACATTTAGCTCCAGCTCAGGGATTTTAAGTTTCTGCTCACACTAAGGCATTGGAAACAAAGAAGGATGGGGTCAACTCCTTCTGGGGCCCATAGAATTGGACCCCCTGGTCCAATCTTTTTGAAACTTGGGGGGGTTGAAGAGAGGCAAATTTGGAGCCTCTACCCCAAAAAAATATTCCCCCCAGAGCCCCAGATACCCCCAGATCAATTCTCCATTATAGCCTATGGTGTCCATTGACTATAATGGTCCCCATAGGCTATAATGGAACTAGAAAAATGTGTTTTCAGTATGATTTTCAGTATGATTTGTAAGCTGCCTTGAATCACAGGAAAAGTGGGATATAAATATTTGAATAAATAAGTAGTTTGGGCAAGTTGATAACATTTAAGCAACTTCCTGTGTGTTAGGTTAGGCAGGGTTCTGATAGTGATTGTTACACCTCTGTTATACTTGACCTGTAAATTTGTCATATTTCACTTAAAAAAACCAAAAAACGAACAAACCCCAGACTTTCCCCCCTGTTAAGTGCTGTTATGTTTTCTAAGGCTCAGCGCAGGGCAACAGTTCGAGGCCAGGTCTACCATATAGTGGAAAGGAGCAGGTAGACCTGTTCTCTAGAGGCCTGGTCTACCCCCATAGAGGTCCAACTGATCCAACATTGGCATGTCTTATGTTCTTATGTTTAGGACAACATTTTCTGTAATGAAATCTGACTTGATTCTGCTTTCGCTTATAATGTTTGACTTATTCTTAAAATATAGTTTAAATATAGTTTAAAAGAATTCATTCTGAGATTTGTACAAGGTTATGGAAACAATCTAAGAAACTAATTTATGCGATAGTCAAATCATGAGGTAGAATTTTGGCTCTCAACACTGTGGAGTTTAGAGGCAACATTGCTGGCAGCCCTACTTGTTTAGCCTTAAACAGCTTCCACAGGTTTGCAGGTTAGGGGGGGAAGAGTTTCCAGGGCAGAAGATCTAAATACCTGAAACTCCAGACTTCTTTGGTTTGAAGAATGAACTACAGTCTTTTCCACGTGATGCTGGCAGTGAGTCTCCCTGATCTCGGAAGCTCAAGAGCAAAGGCGAAGGGGTCTCATTTGTATGCAGAGAAGTAACCCAGGTGCCCGATAAAAAGTGGAAGATGATAATCTGCCCTTGGCATGTCAGCAAATTAGCAGTTGTTCCAACCGTGATCTGTTTCAAAGCGACGCCGGTGGAATTCAAAACCTGTTTCTGATAGTTATGATCTTGCTAAGTTAAATAGCACCTTCACTGAGATTCCCTTCCCGGCCGAGGGCAATACCTTTTAAATGAGTTTTGCTACTGTCAGCATCAGGTTAGGATATAATAGCATGTTTGCCTTTGGGGCAATTTGCAATTTGATTGACTTTTCTGAGGACGACATTACATGGGTTTTTACCAATACTTAATGGCGGAAATCAATATGTTTTCTTCCTGAGTTCTGCATGCCTTCGCTTCCTGAGTAACCCAAGCATGGAAACAGCTGCCTCTTCTCATCCAGGAATTTAAGAAGAGAATTGCTGAATCAGACCAATTGTCCATCTAGTCCAGAATCCAGTGCCAACAAACAGGACACAGAGGCCAAGGCCTTCCTCTGATGCTGCCTTCTAGCTGGGGTTGTCAGATTTGGTCCAGCAACAAATGGGAGACTGGGTGGGGTGGAGACATGAGGGGTGGCCATCAGTGACAGTGTGACAACACTCCTGGGAAAACCTGGAAGTGACATCACACCTCTCTAGGAATTACCAAAAACTCACTTTCTGGTTTCCCCTGGAAGTGACATCAGTCCTCTCTAGGAATATAATGAGTTGGATCCAAGGGTCATTCTCTGTTGGCTGAAGCTCAGTATGTTTTTCAAAATCCTGCTACTGGATCACAGGCGATCTTCAGGAACACAGGGGGGCAGGTAGTAGTAGGGAAAACTGGTAAAAATTCCCACCTTCTGTTGGCAAAAATAACTTTTGGATTCAATCACATATCTCACCTCTTTAACCTCACTATCTAACTACTAGGTGAGCAGCCCTTCTTCACTGTTGTGGTAGTACATAACTGCAAATAGGCAGAGCATAATTCAAAATGCTGGTACTTATAAGAACATAAGAACATAAGAGACGCCAATGTTGGATCAGGCCAAAGGCCCATCCAGTCCAACACTCTGTGTCACACAGTGGCCAGAAATACCAGTGCCATCAGGAGGTCCAGCAGTGGGGCCAGGACATTAGAAGCCCTCCCACTGTTGACCCCCCCCCCAAGCACCAAGAAGACAGAGCATCACTTGCCCCAGAGCCCCTAGCTATACCTTGTGGCTAATAGCCACTGATGGACCTCTGCTCCATATGCTTATCTAATTCCCTTTTGAAGCCGTCCATGCTTGTAGCACCCACCACTTCCTGTGGCAGTGAATTCCATGTGTTAATCACTCTTTGGGTGAAGAAGTACTTCCTTTTATCCGTTCTAACCCGACCGCTCTGCAGTTTCATGGAGTGCCCACGAGTTCTTGTATTGTGAGAAAGGGAGAAAAGTACCTCTTTCTTTACCTGCTCTTTCCCATGCATAATCTTATAAACCTCGATCATGTCACCCCTCAGTCGTCTTTTCTCCAAGCTAAAGAGCCCTAAGCGCTTTAACCTTTCCTCATAGGGAAAGTGTTCCAACCCTTTTATCATTCGAGTTGCCCTTTTCTGCACTTTTTCCAAAGCTATAATATCCTTTTTAAGGTGTGGTGCCCAGAACTGCACACAGTATTCCAAATGAGGTCTCACCATTGATTTATATAGGGGCATTATTATATTGGCTGATCTGTTTTCAATACCCTTCCTAATAATCCCCAGCATAGCATTGGCCTTCTTTATTGCAGTCACACACTGTCTCGACATTTTCAGTGAGTTATCCACTACAACTCCAAGATCTCTCTCTTGCTCAGTCTCTGCCAGTTCAGACCCCATCAATGTGTATTTATATTTAGGATTTTTGGCTCCAATGTGCATCACCTTGCACTTGGCCACATTGAACCCCATTTGCCATGTTGACGCCCACTCGCCCATCCTTGACAGATCCCCTTGGAGTGCCTCACAATCCTCACTGGTTTTCACCACCTTGAACAACTTTGTATCATCCGCAAATTTAGCCACTTCACTGCTTACTCCCATCTCCAAATCATTAATGAACAAGTTAAAAAGCAGTGGACCAAGTACTGATCCCTGTGGTACCCCACTGCTTACCACCCTCCACTGAGAAAATTTCCCACCTACACTCACTCTCTGTTTTCTATGAACTAGCCAGTTTTTGATCCATAAAAGGACTTGTCCTTCTATCCCATGATTTTTGAGCTTACTTAGGAGCCTTTGATGAGGAACTTTATCAAAAGCTTTCTGGAAGTCAAGGTAAATAATATCTATTGGATCCCCCTTGTCCACATGTTTGTTCACCCCCTCAAAGGGGGTGCCTCTGAATGTGGAACATTAGAAAATAAGAAGAGCTAAATCAGACCACTGGTCCATCTCATCCAGCCTTCTGTTTCACACAGTGCCCAACCAGTTGGAGTACCTTCTGACTGAACAAAGGCTAAATGGTTTGGGTCTTCTTTATTTAGGGGGAAAAAGACCACTGGAAGAAGCAGGGCATGAGAAAGATATATAAACCTGTGAACGGTGTGGAGAGAGTAGATGAAATGAAACTTTTCCCCCTGTCTCTCTAATTATGGTAAATTCCAGACAGAAAACAGAAAGTCATTCTTCACACTTGAAGTTGCTGGCCAGGCCAGAGACAAGCGCCCCCTGCAGGGCTGCTGGTGGCACTGGGACTCTGTGCAGCTTCTTCCTGGCCACCGGGGGCTTGTCCACCAGAAACATCCACAGTAAGATAAATGGTCGATCCGTCTCTATGCAGCTGGATTTTTCTTTGGCTGGAGTCCATGTGTGCATTGTTCTGCTTTCCGAACCAGTGCTCGTTGTCATTATAGACAATGCAATATGCCAAAATATGTTCAACACTGAAACTTAACTGTGTAAAAAGGTTTTGTTGTTGTTGTTGTTCAGTCGCAGTCGAGTCTGACTCTTCGTGACCCCATGGACAAGATCTCGCCAGGCCCTCCTGTTTTCCGCCGTCCTCTGAAGTTTGCTCAACTTCATGTTCGTTGCATCTATGACACTGTCTAGCCATCTCATCCTTTGCCGTCCCTGTTTTCTTTGACCTTCAGTCTTTCCCAGCATCGGGGTCTTCTCCAGTGAGTGCTCCCTTCTCATTTGGTGGCCAAAGTATTTGAGCTTCAGTTTCATTATCTGGCCTTCCAGGGACTGAGATCAAAAAGATCTGAGCACAGTGGGAAAATGGGAAGAAATTACTAAGATGCGATTCAACAATTGTAAGTGCAGAGGAACACGCATATTGGATGGGAGGCACATGTCTGGGTAGCAGTGTGTGTGGGAGCAAGATCTTGAGATGCAGGTGGACTGTAAGATAAATATGAGCAGCCAGCATAATGCAGCAGCAAAAAAGGCTAATGCAGTATTGAGGTATACCAACAGAGGTGTTACATCTGAAGCCCAAGGTGTCATAGTCCTATGTGAACAGACTGGAGTGGTTGCAGAAGAGTGTGACGAGGATGATCAGGGGCCTGGAGCCATTTCTGCATTTTTTGTCACCTTTTTCTACAAAAAGAGCCCTGGCAACAGAGGTGTTACATCTGAAGCGCAAGGTGTCATTGTCCTATGTGAACAGACTGGAGCGGTTGCAGAAGAGTGTGACGAGGATGATCAGGGGCCTGGAGCCATTTCTGCATTTTTTGTCACTCTTTTATCCCTATTGCTTTGGTTCCCCCCCCCTTTTCCACATGTGTTTTGCTCCCTCTGGGACTGCTAGAGAGAGCAAAACACTTTTTTGGGGGGGACCTTGAAGCAATAAGGACAAACGAGTGACAAAAATGACAGTGCGGAAGTGGGAGGCTGAGGGACTTGGGAATGTTCAGTCTGGAGAAGAGAAGGTTGAAGGGGACGTGATTGCTCTCTGGAAGTATTTGAAGGGCTGTCTCTTCCAGGAAAATAGGGAGCTGTTTCTGTTGGCAGCAGAGGAGAGGACTCACAATAATAGCTTTAAATTACGGGGGGAAAAGTACCAGCCAGATATTAGGGAAAATAATTTTACAGTAAGAGTTGTTTAACAGTGGGATCACCTGCCTAGGGAGGTGTTAAGCACCCCTTCCCTGGCAGTCTTCAGGCAGCGGCTGGACAAACGTTCATCAGGGATGTTTTAGCCTGATCCTGCACTGAGCAGGGGGTTGGGCTAGATGGCCTGTCTGACCCCTTCCAACTCTGTGACACTATGATTCTATGAATGTATGCAAGCCAGTATGCATCATGGATGGTTCATAACGATCTCTCAGACAAGTTTGCATCAGGTTTTTGCAAAAGTGTACACCTGCCAAGAACCTGCCAGTGCACGCCGATCAGCAGCCATTAGCTCCACTGGGACTACTTAGATGGGGTTCTCATCTTTTGAAAAGCAAAAAAGAGGACGTGTTTCCTGACTACTTCAAACAAGTGATCACTGTGACAAATCTCATTTTAAATGCCCCCACGATGTAAGCTGTGATAATTGCTACTAACTTTGTTGTTGTTCAGTCGCACAGTCGAGTCCGACTCTTCGCGACCCCATGGACCAGATCACGCCAGGCCCTCCTGTCTTCCGTTGTCCTCTGAAGTTTGCTCAACTTCATGTTCGTTGCATCTATGACACTGTCTAGCCATCTCATCCTTTGCCGTCCCCGTCTTCTTTGACCTTCAATCTTTCCCAGCATCAGGGTCTTCTCCAGTGAGGGCTCCCTTCTCATTTGGTGGCCAAAGTATTTGAGCTTCAGTTTCATTATCTGGCCTTCCAGGGAACAGTCAGGGTTGATTTCTTTTAGGATTGACTGATTTAAGAACATAAGAACATAAGAGATGCCAATGTTGGATCAGGCCAAAGGCCCATCCCGTCCAACACTCCTTCCAGGGAACAGTCAGGGTTGATTTCTTTTAGGATTGACTGATTTGATCTTCTTGCAGTCCAAGGGACTCTCAAGAGCCTTCTCCAGCACCATAGTTCAAAAGAATCTATTCTTCGGCACTCGGCCTTCCTTATAGTCCAACTCTTGCAGCCATACATGGCTACTGGGAATACCATTGCTTTGACCATGCGGACTTTTGTTGGCAGGTTGATGTCTCTACTTTTTATCATGCTGTTTAGGTTCGCCATCACTTTCCTCCCAAGGAGCAGGTGTCTTTTAATTTCATGGCTGCAGTCACAGTCTGCTACTAACTAGGAATGTTCTTAACTTTCCTAGCCAAAAAGAGGACTTTTTCAGCAGGTTTTTAAAATTTATCTATTTTTTTAATACCCCGCCCTCCCCACCAAGGCAGGCTCGGGGAGGCTAAAGAAAAAAGCCCAAAAGAGGACAAAAATCAAAAAAAGAGGAGATATCCTCTAAAAAGAGGCCATCTGGTAACCCTAACTTAGATGAACGCAGACGGGTAGAATTCTAGTAAGACAGAGCATTTATTGATGACTGATTTATATGATTTGTGACTGGTTTAATTGCCTCTTTAAACAGTTGTCTGCCCAGCAGAGCAGTTAAACAGCAAGGACGGAGAGGAAAGCTGTAGACCTCTATCGGGCTGTAGGCGAATTAGCAAGTTCGAAAAGCCAAATGCACACTTAGGAAGGAATACGAGAGCAAGCTTTGTGTCCAGTAACACCCTAAAGACTAGTAAGATATGCAGGTTAGGGCCCCAGTCACATGGGAGGTTTTGCCCCGCAAGAGGGACGGATTGGGGGCGCATCAAACAGGCACGTTCACACCACAACATTTGGGAAGCGGAGCGCACCCATCCCCGATCCGTCCTTTCTGGGGGGAAAAGCACATTTTAAAAAACCCTAGAAAAGAGTATTACCTACCTGAAGCTCCACAGCAAGGGCGGCTGTGGGATCACCGGTGCACCCATCTTCCACAGCATTTGAGGCTCCCAGCCAAACTGTGCCTGCGCGCACATGCGCAGCCAGCTGCCTCACTCTCCATCCCATGGCTTCCCCCCAGCATTTGATCGGGCCGGGGAGCAACTGCGCGGCGGCTCAGGAGATCTGTCCAATCCCGCCACCGCGCATCTATTTTGCTGCGGCTCAGAAAAGCCACGCTCCAAGCTTTTGAGTGTCAAGGCTGTTGGCAGGGTAGTTAACTGATTACATCCATGTTCACAGCCATTCCTTCCTTAGAATGAAATTTTGTGATTGCAGGATTTGTGCAGATCTTCTTGCTGGGTGTCGGGATCTTAGTCTGGATAGGCCCTTCTTCTTTGATCTTCAATCTTTCCCAGCATCAGGGTCTTCTCCAGTGAGTGCTCCCTTCTCATTGGGTGGCCAAAGTATTTGAGCTTCAGCTTCAGTATCTGGCCTTCCAGGGAACAGTCAGGGTTGATTTCTTTTAGGACTGACTGATTTGGTCTCCTTGCAGTCCAATGTGAATATGTTTAAAGGTAAACAATTCTAACAACAACTCATGTACTATAATGTGTTTAATGATAATGCATTTGGAAAGAGT
>NW_015171517.1:723264-725229 GCF_001447785.1 Gekko japonicus
GGGATATAAATATTTGGATAAATTAGTAGTTTGGGCAGGTTGATAACCTTTAAGTAATTTCCCGTTCATTAGGTTTGGTAGGGTTCTGTCATTGTTCCACCTCTGTTATACTCGACCTGTAATGCTGGTATAATATTTCACTTTTTAAAAAAAAGTAGACTGCAAGAGTCTCCCCCCACCAAATGCCAGTATGTTTCCTAAGGCTCAGCACAGGGCAACAGTCAGAGGCCAGGTCTACCCATATAGTGGAAAGGGGCAGGAAGACCTGTTCTCTGGAGGCCAGGTCTACCCATATAGTGGAAAGGGATGGGTAGACCTGTTCTCTGGAGGCCAGGTCTACCCATATAGTGGAAAGGGGTGGGTAGACCTGTTCTCTGGAGGCCAGGTCTACTCATATAGTGGAAAGGGGTAGGTAGACCTATTCTCTGGAGGCCAGGTCTACCCAGGTCTAGTTTTCAGAGAAGAACTCCCCTGGATCAGATCATGAGGTAGAATTTTTGCCCAGAACACTGTGGAGCTTAGAGGGAACATTGGTCTTTTCTTCTTTATACACCTGACATTGCCTATTCCAACAAAAACTCCCTTTGTTAAACACAACAAAGGGAGCTTTGACTCTCAAAAGCTTATCCCCTGGAAATCTTGTTGGTCTTTAAGGTGCTTCTGGACTTGAATCCTGCTCTTCTACTGCAGACCAACATGGCCACCCACCTGAAATGATCTTGAAGGAATCCAGTGAAGCAAACTGCCAAACAGCCGCGAACACATCAACGAACTGTCGAACCGCTCATCGAAAAATCAGCTCCCTGCTGGCGAACAGTGAGCAGGGCGTGAACCGAAGTGGTGGCTATTTGAACTGCCCTCGCTGTCATGAGGGAGGTGGAGAAAGATTTATCACTTTCATTTCGGGAGAGGCTCATCAGCTGCCAAATACCAAGAGATTATGCATGTCGGGGAGACTTGCTCTTCAGAGCCCTCATTCATAATGGATGAGAGAGGTCATTAAGAAAGCAACAGATTGGCTGATAACATCCCAGCTGCTGCCTCCGCCTCAATGCTTCACAGCAAGGACTAACGGGACTTGGTTAATATGTATGTGTTTTGAAAGATGCAAGGCAGAGCCTGTGGATGCAGTGAGTAAAGTGTTACATGTTTTAACATTAAGATGGGTAGCCGTGTTAGTCTGTCTGCAGTAACAGAAAAGAGCAAGAGTCCTGTAACACCGTAGACCAGGGGTCATTTCGTAGAAAAAGAGCTAGGGGAACTCATTAGCATAACTCATTAACATATGCCACACACCCTGACATCAGGGGCCCGGCGGTGGACCTGCAAGGCCAGCGGGAGTGCAAGGAAGCCCCGCCAAGGCCCTCCCTGGCCCCAGGCAGGCAGGGGTGGGGAGAGGCGGGGAGGAAGCAACTTACCCTCCCTCTTCTCCTGCCTCCTCCTGGCTGAATGAGGGCTGGAAGCAGGGCGGCCGAAAGCAGGGGGCGGGGCTTCATCATGTGCCCCCCCCTGCACCTCACCTGGGGGAACTGCGTTCCCCCACGATTCCCCCCGAAATGACCTCTGCCGTAGACTAACAAAATTTGTGGCAGGGTAGGAACTTTCATGAGTCGTAACTCACATCTTCAGATACCTGAGGAGGGGCTGTGGCTCACTGGCAGTACACCTGCTTAGCATGCCGAAGGTCCCCGGTTCAATCCCTAGCAACTCCAGTTTAAAGGATCCGGTAGGAGGTGGTGTGAAAGACCTCGGCCTGAGACCCAGGAGAGCCGCTGCCAGTCTGAGCAGACGATGCTGACTTTGATGGACAAAGGGTCTTGTTCAGTATAAGGCAGTTTCATGTGTTTGTGTGGGTGTCCCTGAAGATACCGGAGGTATCTGCAGAAGTGAGCCGTGACTCCCAAAAGCTCCTACCCTGACATGATTTTTATTAGTCTTTAAGATGCTACTGGACTCTTGGTGTTT
>NW_015171517.1:725787-791911 GCF_001447785.1 Gekko japonicus
AGATTAATTGGAAGGGTTTTTTCCCCCTCTCGTCTTATTTAACATGACAGGGGAAGAAACAAGAAATCGTTTCCCCTTTCAAATGAAAAGTCATTTTCCTCTCCCTGCTCCATTCATTTTTGCACTCCCTTTTTGATTCGGTTAAATTCATCATGTAATGATTGATTATCAATATCATTAAATAGTCAAGTTATTAATTACATCAGGGTGCGTGGATCTATCAAGCCTTTGGTATAACCCCAGAGTCCCCATCCTGAACCAAAATTAAACCAAAACACATTTAACAGTCTACCATCAGCATGTTTTCCTATATTAAGGCTCCCCCACATTTTTGACCCTGGGGGCACCTTTGGAATTCTGAAACAGGGTAGTGGGCATGGCCATAAAATGGCTGCCAGAGGAAGCAGAGCCAACCACAAAATGGCTGCCACGGGAGATGGAGTAACATGCACCAAGGAAGTCCAAGTGCAGGGGAGAAGAGCCGTAAAATTAGAAAATACACTGGGAAAGAGGGGTGAGAGAGAATAAAACAAACATTGTGTGGGCTGCTACCACTGAAACAGTGTTGTTTTCATCTGCATAGCCAATAAAAACATTCCCTCCTCCTGTTGCCTCCCAAACTGACAATTTAAACAGCACATGGGCTATAGACTTATACCCATCCATACGCTGCAGAGCATCAGAAATAATCAAGGATAATAAGATTCAGTTGTATAAAATCTTGGCATCTAAAAACTTGCACATCCTAGGCTGAAACAGCTCTTTATCTGTAAAAGTCACTGGCTTTTGTTGGCTCTCAGCATGACTGCACTTAGAGAGCGAAGGGTAAAGAGGCAAGGTCCAAGCTGATGCTAAAAAAATTTGGTGTCATCAGACATGAACTTAGTCAGATCATTTAGCACATCTAGCCGAGTCGGACTGAACAACGAAAAGCAGAGAGTTGTCTATTGACTAGCTGTGGTTATTATGGTCTGAGGTCAAGAAACATGTTCTGCAATAACTGACGTTCTTTAAACTGGAGTCTTCAGCACATGAATTTTGAATAATTGGTGTGCCAAACATAGGCTCCGATCACACATAGAAGTTGCTGTGGGATACTCACGAATACCGGACGGATTCAACGAGCGCGATCACACAAGCACATCTGGCAAGCGTTGCGCACCCATTGGCAAGCCGTCGTATCCCGCCGAAGATCTGGAGTTAAAAGCTACCACAGAAACTCCACTATTTTACTCTGGCGACGGGCCACAGACGGACATCCTCCATCTGATCGCTCCAGCGCCGCATGAAGTGCACCGGAAACGTGCACTGACAAACTGCTACCACCGATTCCCTGCCGTCGCGTCTGATCGCGTTCAGCCGGGTCACACGGCGCAGCGAAAAGCCCCCCCCCCCCCCCCCCCCGTGTTCTCTGGCCAGTGTGAATGGGACCATACACTCTACCACTGAGCTAAAGTCCCTTCCTTTGTTTTTTACAGGCCCAGCGAATAAAACAGTTCTTACAAACAGGGCCCATATTTATACAGAAAACAAAAGCCTTCCTAAAAGCAGTCAAAGGCTTGTTATGATTGGTGACAACGGAAGTACAGCACCCAGAAATGCTAAACGAGATGAACCTGTTTGGTAGGAACATTAGTGAACTCTTCTGGATGGATGAAGTCCCTGTCAGGCACATATCTGCCAATGCTGTGTCACTGTCTCCCCTCATTGTCCCTACTTCCCGCCACTTGGGGAACTGAAACTGAGGCACCGGAAGAGCCCTCAGATCTGAACGTTTCTGACTGCTCCCATATTTTGGGGAGGGGACTCTATCTGGATTTGGAGTGATTACTGTAGTTATAAATGGGTGTAGTTTAGGTAAGACTAGTAAATTTCAGACTCATAGTCCTAATTTTAATGCATATATATATATCAAAGCTCACTATAGTAGAATTGCTGATCAAATAGAATTATTCTGGACTACTTAGGAATTTCATGATGCTATTCAGCAAATTCACTGTATATGATCTTATGAATAGGGATGGACACAAAGCAGGGATATAGGAAGGGTTCCTGTTTAACCGACGTTCAGATGTGGTGCGTGAACCCGGACGTGAGCATGCATGGAAGACTGTGGGGGGCCCTGTCCCCATATACAGTCGCATTACCCCCACCCTCCACACACAGTCATGGGCACGCGCTCACTTCCGGGTTCACACACTGCCTCTGAAAGCCAGTTAAATGGGAACCCTTCCTATTTCCCCAGTTTGTGCCCATCTCTACTTATGAATACTTAGGCTTTAATATCCATGAGTTGACATGTATGGGATGAGGAGGAATGGTCTAAACCCCCTCTTCCTGTAGACCCCCACACTCCTGGGAATCAAATTTCACCAGGGAACTCTCAGTACTGTCCACTTGACAGCTCAAGGGCAGACTTGGGAATAGAGCCCTGAGGCGGCACTTTAGGTACAGCCATTGTGCATTGCCATTGTGTGGTGCAGCCATTTTGGTTCCTGATCATCTGAACCCAATTTGACTCATCCATAATCACTTGGCTTCAGTTTCACATCATGTTCTGAATGTCATCTTTCCCCACATCTTCAGCCAACAGGCCCGTAAGAAGTAGCAACTTCTGGGCACCAAATTAGGTCCTGTGTTTTTTTTAAATTAATTTTATGTTAACAAACAACGAAAAATGCAGAACAGATGCAATTAAAAGTGAGTCCCAATACAATACATTGTCAAAAACATGTTAAATCGGGGTAACTGAACAAACGAAACAGAGTGTGAAAATCAGCGAAGGTGAACATAACTAGTTACCCAAGAGTGAGTCCAGAAACCGAACAATGATAAGGAGGTTTAGAAAACATTAAGGCTCTGTCATAGAAAAGCGGCCGCAACTGTTAGACGAAACAGGGTGTACTCTAGAAATTAATCCAGGCATGGTACGATCAGGGGTCGTTTCGTAGAAAAAGAGCTAGGGGAACTCATTAGCATAACTCATTAGCATATGCCACACCCCCTGACATCACCGGAAGTGTGTCATAGGGCCACACACCCTGACATCACCGGAAGTGTGTCATAAGGCCACACACCCCGCCCCCAACGGTCCCGGCCGCCACCGGCGGCCTTGCAGCTCCACTGCCGAGCCCCATGAGGGGCCCGGCGAAATTCTCCCTTAGAGAGCTCTTCATAGACCCAAATTGGAGAGGAGGGATGAACATTAAGCCACTTTATTACAGTGTGGATACCAAAAGAGCTCCTTCTCCTTCCCCTTCATCAAAAATGCCTCTTATCTCCCCCTTCTCTAGCTCCCGGAGGCCTTTGCTGAGCACAAAATTGCCTCCATCTTCTGCATTACTGTCCCTCCTTCACATACCTGCAGCTTGTAATCATTCCTTATCTACATGAAAGAGAAAAGTGTCGATCTGGTTAAAAAACAACAACGACACAGCCGCTGAGCTAACATTTCCCTTTCTTTCATCCAGTCTAAAATAGTTTCCAACCCAGTCCTGCAAGAGAGCAGATTATCAGGGAGATGTCCACAGAGAATTCAATTTTTCTTCCTCAAGAAAAGAATATTGTGTAGATCCGGTGTAACGTCGATAAGGTTCCATTTTTAATTGATTTCCTATGTGGAAGCGTCTGGCTGACAAGATCTAAAAGCCATTAGTCAATAGCGCTTTGAAGTAATACATTATGAAGTCACCCAAAGTAGTCTACTTTTCAGAGAAGAACTCCCCTGGATCAGACCAAGCTTCCCAGAACACTGTTTTCAAGTGGGGCAAGCCAGATACAGGCCCCATTTCCCTCAGTTTGGCATATATCCTTTGAATGTGGAGGTTCTATTTAGCCATCGGGGCTCAAAGCTACGGAAGGGCCTGTCCACCATGAATTTTCCCATTCTTCTTTTAAAGCCATCAAAACAAGTGCCCTCACTGCATCGTGTGGCAGTTTGATGTAGTGGTTAAGAGCACGAACTCTAATCTGGGAGAACCGGGTTTGATTCCCCATGTCTCCACAAGTAGCTGCTGGCATGACCTTGGGTCAGTCACAAGTTCTCTCAGAGCTTTTCTCTCAAGAGCAGTCCTCGAAAGAGCACCCTCAGCCCCACCTACCTCACAGGGTGCCTGTTGTGGGGAGAGGAAGGGAAAGGAGATTGTAAACTGCTCTGAGACTCGGAGTGAAGGGCAGGGTATAAATCCAATCTCTTCTACTTCTCTTCAGTGAGTTCCACGAGGGGTTTTTGCACTGTGATGCAGATCTTCTCATTGTCCTTTATCTACTACCAAGCAATTTCGCTGAGTGACCCTCAGTTTTAATTACTTTAGATTTGGCTTTCTTTTAAAATATTGGTATGACAGAAATAAAACGGAAACAAATATTTTATTTTATTTACTTTGAACGTAGACCACCTTTCTCCCCAATGGGAACCGAAAGCAGCTTTATGTCATTCTCTCCCCCATTTTATGCTCACAGCAACCCTGCGAGGTAGGTTAGGCTGAGAGTGTGCCTGGCTCAACGTCACCCAGCGAGTTCCCATGGCAGAGTGGAGACTGAACCTGAGTCTCCCAATCCGCCACATTAACCACTGGATGCACTGACAACAGAGCATTTAGATAAGGGTCCTCCATATCACCCTGAGAATAGATATAACACATTACAAGAGTCGCCATTCTTCCTCACACCCACATTCCACTTCAGCAGTCTTCTCTACTAACACACATACAAATGTTCCATATCTCTCTCTCTCTCTCTCTCTCTCTCTCATTGGTTTTATTCCACATTGCTAGCCTAATGCTAAGCTGTTGTTCCTTTCTGGCATGAGAGGCAGAACAAGGAGAATAGATATAACACATTACAAGAGTCTCCATTCTTCCTCACACCCATATTCCACTTCAGCAGTCTTCTCTACTAGCACACATACAAATGTTCCATCTCTCTCTCTCTCTTTCTCTTTCTCTCTCTCTCTCATTGGTTTTATTCCACATTGCTAGCCTAATGCTAAGCTGTTGTTCCTTTCTGGCATGAGAGGCAGAACAAGAAAAGGCTTTTAAAAGGGAGAAGAGGCCGGAAAACAAAGGTCCAAAAGGAAACAAAAGGAAAAGACTTGATTTGTTTGATCAGAGCTACAAACTCTTTATAGCCTGGCTAACAGAACCTGTTCTCCCTTAAATTTGGGGATTGTTCCCAATGCAAATCTTCCAGCAGAATACCTCTGTCAACTCATAGCTCCAAATTTGCGTAGAGCCATCTCCTTGGCTAGATTTAGTGTTCTTCCTTCAGCTATCTTATCTGGCAGATTCCAAGAAATTCCCTATCCTAGTAGCTGCTGTCCTTGTATGAAGGACTGTGCTGAAACTGTCGCCCATGTCCTCCTCCAGTGCCCTCTCTATTCGGCGTCCCGTCGGGATCTTCTATATATCATGTTAGGCCAATTTTTAGAGACCCCAGATGATTTTAAGATCCTTTTCTTGCTTGATAATCCAGATACAGAAATAACTGACATAGTAGGAAAGTTTCTCTGCAGCGCCATGGCCTCACGGCCTGATAAGTAATATTGTGAATTAGGTTTTATTACGATGCTTAAACTGGGGGATTCACCAATGATGCATTGAATTACGGCCATGAGCACAGGTGGCTTGAAAAGGGGCTTGGACAGATTTCATGGAGGAGAAGTCCATCGATGGCTACCAGATATGGTTATAGGGATGCCAGCCTCCAGGTGGGACCTGGAGATCCCCTGGAATTACAGCTCATCTCCAGACTACAGAGATGGGTTCCCCTGGAGAAAATGGGTGTTTTGGAGGGTGGACTCTATGACGTTGCACCCCATTGAGTCCCCTGTCTTCCTCAGGCTCCATCCCCAAATCTCCAGGACTTTCTCAGCCTGTATCTAGCAGCCCTACCCTTCCCTATACCCTGCCGGGGGCCCGAAGGGACTTGGCAGCTCTGTTTTCTCATTAACATTTTATTGGTAGGATTAAAACAATAAAACAAATATAACAATAAAAATATACATAAAGGTCATAAGAACAGTTATACATTCAAACCAACACACTAATTACAAAAAAAGTAAACTGGAGTTTATTCTTAAAATTTTTAGTGACAAAAATAAGGGACTGATTTACGACTTATTGCAATCTGAATCGAATTGTAAACCATTGCCTTATCAGTCGGTCTGGCAACGAGATTGCGATTTGACTCTAAGTGACGAGGTATGGAAAAAAATTCGGAAACAAAAAAATAACACTCCTAGCGCAATATCAATAGATTTACACAAATTCAAAATTCTAACCAGGTGGTACATGACACCTCAGAGACTGTCTCACATAACATCTAACTATTCGCCAGACTGCTGGAAGGGTTGCAAAAAAATAGGGACCTTTGCGCATTGCTTTTGGGAATGCGAAAAAATTAGTTCATTCTGGAATGATGTACTGCGACATATCCACAATATCTTGGGTATACTTACTCCAAAGGCAGCTCTGTTTGTTGACCAGGGATGCCAGACTCCAGGTGGGACCTGGGAACCCCCTGGAATTACACCTCATCTCCAGACTACAGAGATCAGGTCCTCTGGAGAACATGGATGCTTTGGAGGGTGGACTCTGCGGCAATGCTCCCTCTAAGCTGTGGAGTCTCGTGAGCAAAAATTCTACTTTGTGAGCCACTGGCACTAAAGTGGTGAGTGAGCAATTTGGCTCCTGCACAGATTAGTTTGCTCTCGAGCCATCCCTTCCCGAGCTAAGACAAAAATGTGTGAGCCAGAGGCTAAAAAACTGTGAGCTAGCTCACACTCACTCAGCTTAGAGGGAACACTGCTCTGTGGCACGGTACCCCTCTGAGGTCCCTGCCTTCCCCAGGCTCCATTCTCAAATCTCCAGACGTTCCCTAACCTGGAGCTGGCAACCCTATCCCCTACTTGCCACCGGGGGCCAGGGGGGACCTTGCGATCCTCCAGAGAAACTAGTTTAGCCGGTGCATGAAACAGGGTGCTGGACTAGATGGACCACTTCTCTGGGCAAATCAGTGCTTTTTGTAGAGTGGTAACAGCGTTCCGTGCACCTTGGTGTTTAGTCATGCTGGCCACATGACCACGGAAACGTCTTCGGACAGCGCTGGCTCCTCGGCTTTGAAACGGAGATGAGCACCGCAACCCTAGAACTAGTTTAGCCGCTGCATGAAACAGGGTGCTGGACTAGATGGACCACTTCTCTGGGCAAATCAGTGCTTTTTGTAGAGTGGTAACAGCGTTCCGTGCACCTTGGTGTTTAGTCATGTCGGCCACATGGCCACGGAAACGTCTTCGGACAGCGCTGGCGCTTCGGCTTTGAAACGGAGATGAGCACCGCAACCCTAGAGTCGGATTCGGCTGGCTTTCGAGCAAGGGAAACCTTTACCTTTACCTTACACTGGCTCTGGCACTTCAAGCCCTGAGTGCTGAAGTGATGAGTCTCCTCATTGCATGAAGTTATACCATCCATTTATAATATGAAAGAAGAAAAGGATCTGTCTTATGAAACAAAAGTAACAAAAGACATATTTTTTTTCCCCTGCCTGGGCTTTGAATACTGAGAAGAATCTGTTTTGTTGGATAACAGAGTGGCATTTTTCATAGTGCTGCTTCTCTTCGTGCAGAATGGAGCACGGGCGCATTAGTTAGACGTGATTGAGGATTATGGCATTGTGCCCGGGGTGGAAAGAGTGGATAGACAGAACTTTTTCTCCCTTTCCCATAACACCAGCACTCAGGGACACCAATTGAAGCCAGATTTGGGGCAGACAAGAGGAAGGACTTCTTTACTCAAGGAGTAAAAGGAATTGTGGGATTCAATACCAGAGGTCGTAGTGATGCCCAGGAACACAGATGACTTTAAAATGAGGTTAGGCAGATTCATGGTGGGTAAGTCCATCAATAGCTACTAGCCATGGTGAGGAAAGAGAACTTAACATATTCCAAGGCAGCAAACCTCAAATTTTAGTACTAGGAGGCAGCACCAGGGGATGGCCTGGGCCTCTATGCTGTGTTTGCTGGCCCTCCAAGGCAGCTGGTTGGCCCACTGTGTGAGACTGGATGATGGACTAGATGAACCACTGGTCTCATCCAGCAGGGCTCTTCTTATGGTCTTATGTTCCACATGCAGTGGCAGTAACCCTCTGGGTTAGGAAGCAACAACAGGGGAAGGCCTCGGCCTCTATGCCTTGTGGTTGGCCCTCCAGAGGAACTGGTTGGCCACTGTGTGAGACAGGATGCTGGACTAGATGGACCGCTGGTCTGATCCAGCAGGGCTCTTCTTATGTTCTTATGAAGGCCTCGCCCTCTCTGCCCTGTTGTTGGACCACTGGTCTGATCCAGCAGGGCTCTTCTTATGTTCTTATGAAGGCCTCACCCTCTCTGACCTGTTGTTAGCCCTCCAGAGGGACTGGTTGGCCACTGTGTGAGACAGGATGCTAGACTAGATGGACCGCTGGTCTGATCCAGCAGGGCTCTTATGTTCTTATGAAGGCCTTGGCCTCTCTGTCCTGTTGTTGGCCCTCCAGAGGAACTGGTTGGCCACTGTGTGAGACAGGATGCTGGACTAGATGGACCCCTGGTCTGATCCAGCAGGGCTCTTCTTCTGTTCTTATGCTATGTGTTAGGCCATTATTTCCTATGCCTTCTGTTTTGCTGTTCTTTTCCATTCTTTTCAAGATTCCATGGTATATCTTTTCCTCTTCCTTTCTACCTCCCCCAGCTTAATTGAATTAGACATCTATAGCAGTGTTGTTGTTTTTAAAAGAAGTGGATACATTAATTATGTCTCCAGGTACGTCTGGAATACATATGTTATATTTTCTTTGCCTTCAGGGCAGGCACTTAAGTTTCTAAATGGTACATTATGACTTAGACTAATTCTTTAAGATGGCGTCTGTCTGGCAGGGGATGGGGGTAGGGTTGCCAGATCCAGGCTAGGAAACGCCTGGAGATTTGGGGATGGAGCCAGGGGAAGACAGGGAGCTCTGTAGTGCAGAATGCCATAGAGCCTACCTTCCAAAGCATCCATTTTCTCCAGAGGAACTGATCTCTGTGGTCTGGAGATGAGGTGTAATTCCAGGGGATCCCCAGGTCCCACCTGGAGGGTGGCATCCCTGGTCAACAAACAGAGCAACTTGGAGGGGGCCAATTTGATCGTGAAAATGGCATGAAGGGGGAAGTATTAAGGGTGCCCCTACCCTAATTATACAACTCTGATCCAGATCCCCCCCCCAGTGTCTTTTAGGACTAGGGATGGGCACGAACTGACTCACAAACTAAAGTTCATAGCGAATTTTGGGCAGTTCGTGGTTCGCGAAGTGCAGTTCGTGACAGGTCAACTGGCATGAACTTTCCACAAACTTTCAAGCTGTTCACGGAGGTTCATGGCAGTTTGTGAATGGATACATTTCCAGACAGAGGCCGAGTTCAGACTGGCAGTTTGGCCCGATATAGGCACGTTTCAGAAATTTTTCACAAACGGAGTACAGGGGCCATTCACACAGGCACATCTGTCAGGAGTTCCCCAGCTGTACTCAACCCATCTTGTAACGCTTCCCTCCCCAGTTGAAAAAATACCAGGTGAAAGTGGTAGCAAACCCTGGAGAGAGCGTTGATTCCGCTTCCCGGACATGTGCACGATAAAAGCCGCACGAACAAGCCACATTGATAATTGCTGATGCGCATATGCACATAGGTACATTTGCTAGAGTGAGAAAAAGCTGCTTACAGCCACGCTTCTGGGCCAACAATGTGAATGCTCCCTTGTGGCTCCTCCTGGAATGCTCCCGCATCAGTTGGTGCAGTGTGATCAGGAATACCCAGAACAAGTTGTCCCGGGTCTTTTTTGCCATGACTCCCTCGCGCTTCAAACTGCCAGTCTGAACTCAGCCAGAGTCTCTCCACTCAATGTAAAAGTTTACCAAATTTCAAAGCAACAGGAGGGGTGGAACTTAGAGGGCATGTAGTACAGGAGCATTTGAGGGAGATCCCCTGCAACTTTGATGTCTATAGGGAGCTCTGAACTTTTGGGGCAGACATGAAATAATGAACTTTTCCGTTCATTATTGTCTTCTCCAATGACTCTTATCTTCTCATAATATGACCCCAGTATGATAGCCTTGATTTAGTCATTTTAACTTCTAGGGCGAGTTCAGGCTTGATTTGATCTAGAACCCATTGATTTGTCTTTGGGGCATTTCACAGTATCCGTTAAACTCTCCTCCAGCATCACATTTCAAAGGAATCAGCTTTCTTCTTGTCAGCTTTCTTTTCTTTTTTCTTTTTTGCTCCCCAATGGGGAATTTCTTTTAATTGCATTTTTATTAAAACTACAAACTATAACAGAAATAAGGGAGGGGACTACATTTAGGGGATAAAGAAAAGATACCCACTACTGACTAAAAACCCAAGAGAGAAGATCTTCTAATCAGCTTGAATACACATCTAGTCTTAATTATATTAATCTCATTACAAACTGAGTCACATATTCTATTAACTTTTCCCACATCTTAAATTTAACTGATATAAGGAAATACCCCAAAGCATCTCAATTCAAAAATTTTCAAATGCACAATTCAGAGTCCTTCAGCCTTCACTTCTTCTTGTCCAGTCTCTTCCGCAACTTATAAGGACTTTTAGGAGCTGCTTCCCCTTTCTCTGACAGAGAGTCCTCTCCGGAACAACCCGAGTCCAGCTCGCCACTGGACTTACTGTCCTCCTCTGGCCCTCCCAGCTGGACTCTTAAGAATTCTCTCGCTTTCAGAACAGAGTCAATCTTTTCTTTTTTATCCTTGATTTTGAAGGTGACGCCTTCTGGAATTAGCCATCTATATCCAATTGAATTTGTTTGAAGAAAAAGAGCAAGGTCTTTATATTTCTTCCTGTCAGCTTTCTTCACTGTCCAACTTTCACACACATATATCAGTTGAAGAAGAAAAGAAGAAGAGATTGGTTTTATACCTCACCCTTCACTACCTGAAGGAGTCTCAGAGCAGTTTATAATCCCTTCCACTTTCCTTCCCCACAACAGACACCCTGTGAGGCAGGTGGGGCTGAGAGAGCTCTTTCAAAAACTGCTCTTGAGAGAACAGCTCTGAAAGAACTTTTGACTGACCCAAGGTCACACCAGAAGCTGCATGTGGAGAAGTGGGGAATCAAACCTGGTTCTCCCAGATTAGAGTCTGCACTCCTAACCACTACACCAAACTGGCCTCTTAACCGCTACTCCAAATCCCAGGAGATCTCCAGCCACCGCCTGGAAGGTGGAAATCCAACAACAACATCTGTGATAAAAATAATGAAGAGACAATAAAGATACATCGCAAAATCATTCACGGCAGTAATTCTGTAGAAAATTCTCTTCTATGATCACTCACATGCTATAACAGAAGATAATTTTCTACAGAATTCCTACAGTAAACGATTTTGCAATGTATCTTCATTGACTCTTCGTTATTTTTGTCATGGATGTTGTTGTTGGATTTCCACTTCCTCCCGTGATCTCTCATTTTTGGCTACCGCCTGGAAGGTAGCAACTCTAACCCTGACCCCCCCTAGCTCCGACAGGATCCACAGCTGGGAATGCCTCAAGGTTTGCTTTAGAAGCTTCTAAACATGAATTTTGCACCCTGAAGTCTCAGGATTCCCTTTACAGTTTAGTAACTTTTAAGCACATTAACAGTAACCCAGACGAGGGCCGCCTTTGACAGCTTTACTCTTGCCCTAGGAATTACCAAAGCGACAGGCCTTCCTCAGCTCTAACGCCCGCTGGCATTTTGCCTGAGGAGAGAACATCGTTCCTGGCTCAGGGCCCTATAAATTTACCCGAGGACACTTACTAGGCTAAGTACGCTCTTCTGACTTTGGCCCCATTGAACTGCTACAAGGGTTGAGCGTGCCGTTTTTCATATTTTATTTAACCGAAAGGTCCACTAAAAGCCTTCAAAATAGAAACAAATATTTTGAATAATTTATCTGGACACAATTTCCCCGGCTTTTGGGGAGGCCCGTTAAGTGGCTTTTGCTGCTTGCCCCTTGAAGGTGATAAGTGATGTTTTAATCGCCAGGTTCCTGGAAGAAAACAAGGATGAATGTCTACTCATAAACCCTTTTAAAACATACGTCTTTTTTTTTTTTTAAGAATGCCTGGCATCGCTGTGGCCGTGTGCGCACAAAAATAGGCACCATCCCTGACTTGTGCAATGACCGCAGCCTCCAGAATAGGGTGTGCATCAAAAGACACATCCACCCAAGTCCTTTTCAGACTTGCCTCCACGCGTATTGTGCACAGTCAGAAACTGGCCTTTCTTGAGCTGCTTCGTAGCTTTTCAAAACTCTGGTTCAGGCTTTTGGGCCTAGTCACATTATAGAAGGCTTCTCTCTGGGAACGTAATGTCCGACCGTTTCAAGAGAGATAAGGAATGGGATGGAGTCAGACACAGGTGCAGAGGAGATCATGGGGTCTAAGCAGAGTGGCCAGCCCCCCAGGTCCAGGAAGGGGTTCCCCCACTAACTGGGGGCTCCAATTTGCCATTGGCCAGCTGGGAAATCAGCCCCATGCGCTGCGGCCCCCACACCGCTCGCAAAGACCCTTTAAATGGGGATGCTCTATTGTTTGAGAAAATGACAGAGCATCCCCCTGCAACTTGCCCAGGTGACGTCATCATGCCAGGCACGTTGGCACGGACGGGACTGTTCGGGGGCAAGGCTCTCCCCGCCAGCCGGCTGGACGGCAACGGATTGGGGGCCCCCAAAGCAGGTAAACCCCCCACCCCCATCAGGGAGATGGCAACACACCTTAAAGCCTAACACAATTTGTGGCAGGTGATGAGCTTTCGTGAATCACTGCTCACTTCTTCAGATGCAGCTAGAATGTGAGAACAGGTTGTTTTTGTCGATTCTCATTTTTTGGGGAAACCCAAGCATCCTGTTTCTCCTGGGGTTACCCCACCTCCTTTAAGGCTACTTTAGAGAAGTCCGGTCCCACTTCTCTGCTGCATCATGAGGGCTCTTTTTGTAGAAAAAGCCCAGCAGGAACTCATTAGCATAATAGGCCACACCCAACAGCAAAATCCATTAGCATATTAGGCCACACCCTGACAGCACCGCTCATTCGCAAATTAGGCCACACACCCCTGTTACCAGAAGTGTGGTCATCCAGCCACACCCACCTTTCCCTTCTTATTCTGTTTACTTTGTTTGTTGTCAAAACCAGGGCTTTTTTTGGAGCAGGAACTCCTTTGCATGTCAGGCCACACACCCCTAATGTAGCCAGTCCTAATGAGTTTCTGCTATTGGGTGTGGCCTATTATGCTAATGAGCTCCTGCTGGGCGTGGCCAACTCTGGAGCCAGCCGGAACTCCGTTCCTGTGCGCTCCTGGCAATTACAGCTCCAGCCTGCCGACACTTAGCTGATTGGCAGGCAGAAGCAGGCTGGCCAAATGGGGGAGGGGGCAGCAATCACCATCAGTGTGCGATGACGTCACCTCTGGCATGACCCTAGGGTTCCCATTCCCCATCTGCCCACCCCGATCTGGCTGGTGGGGGGAACCCCGCTCCCAGAGTGCTTTGTTTGAGCCCACGTGCCCGGCACGATGACATCACCCGGAGGTGACGTCATCACACAGGGCACATTGCAGGGGGACACTTGATCATTTAAGGAAAAACCATAGAGTTTTCCCTTAAACGATAGAGCACCCCCACAATGTGCCCTCCGTGATGACGTCACCTGTGGGTGATGTCATCGCTTCATGGGCATGCCAAAGACATCCCGGACCAATGGAAGGACCCCTCCCCCCGCTGCCGGCAACCAGGAAAGACCTGGCAACCCTCAATGGCCCAGAAGTGCTGGTGTTTCCAGGTCACACCAGAAGTTATGTCATTGTGCAGCAAAGATAGCCACTGCCCCCAGTAAGTACCAGCCTCCCCCTATCTCCTGCCAGCTGGCAAGCCATGCCTGGGAACCCTAAAAACTAGCAGAGGCCTACAAGCAGCCTGTGTTTCTCATGGGCGTGCTATCTGTACAAAAGGTAACCATAATCTCGGAAAGAGATATCCGGCCTTTCCAGAGAGCTCCTGCGCTAACTGAACGCACAGCTCAATTCATGTGGCAGGAAATCAAACATTCCCCTAGAGTTGCCAACCTCCAGGTGGTTGCAAAAAGAAAGGGAGGGAGGGAAATCTTCTGAATAAATAAACCTCCAAAAGTACTCCAAAGCCCTAAATATAATACTATTGGAGTTTTGTGTATTTCTTAATTTCTTAAAGTTAATCAGCAGAGTCAGCAGAGTATTAAAGAGTCAGAGTCCATGGTGTGTTTAAAATATAAAAAGTTTACTACAACCTAACATGGGAAAAGGTATACGGGATGAAAAACAACAAAGAGCTTTATTTTCTACATCCTCACATCTAGACAGACTAACGGAGAGTAATGGAGACTGGAGCTTCTTCTTGCTCAGAACAAAGAGTCATAAGAGCCACTCTAGCCTCCAATCAGAATAGCAAACTAGATCTGAAGTTAGCGGGCTTTCTAGCTCTCTAAGCAGATAGGTCACAAACAAACATGTGATTCAGTAAATAGTATTAACCCAGTAAATACTGAAATAGAAGTGTTCTAACTTGTAACATCCAACAAATACTCATAAATTATATACATAATCAGCAGTAACAGCTGCTATATGAACAGAACTTGAAGTCTTCAAGTACAGAGGATTCTACTCACCTGAAGTACCACTGGTGTATGGAGTGGACTTTTGAATTTGGAATTTGCAATTGAAATTTGTTCTGCTACTCATGAACTTTTATCTTTCTCTATCACACAGTTTAGTCATAGGCATTTCAAGATTTGTACTGCAATCATTTTGAATGTTTGTTATTGCTGATTATGTTTGAGAGCCAGTTTGGTGTAGTGGTTAGGAGTGCGGACTCTAATCTGGGAGAACCGGGTTTGATTCCCCACTCTTCCACATGCAGCTGCTGGTGTGACCTTGGGTCAGTCACAAGTTCTCTCAGAGCTGTTCTCTCATGAGCAGTCCTCGAAAAAGATCTCTCAGCCCCACCTACCTCACAGGGTGTCTGTTGTGCGTACGGGAAGGGAAAGGAGCTTGTAAGGAGACACCTTCGGGTAGTGGTGGGGTGTAAAATCCAGGCTCTTCTTCTCTTCTTCTTCTCTTATATAATTTGTGAGTATTTTTTTCCTTTCTTTTTGCATTCACTTCGTCCGTGCATCTCAGTTGGTACCTGGGGGATCTCCTGCTATTGCAATTGATCTCTAGATGATCAAGATCAGTCCCCCTGGAGAAAATGGCCGCTTTGGAGGGTGGACTGTATGGCATTATACCCTGCTGAGACCCCTCCCCTCCACAAACTCTGTCCTCCCCAGTTTCCCCCCCCCCAAATCTCCAGATATAACCCAACCGGGAACTGGCAACCCTGCCTCCCCCTACACCGCCCCCCAAAAAAACATTGGTTTCCCACAGGCTCTTAATTGAGGTAGCCAGGGGGCTGATGATACATCACTGAGTGGAAATCTTTGTGGATAATTTCCAGATGTTCCCAGGACTCGGTGCAGAAAATCAGTTCCGTCCCCATTACTGATGAAGCCGGGCCCCGGTGATTCTGCAAGTCTTGTTGGAAGATGAGTCAGCAGAGGGGGAAACATTCAGTTTCTAATTAGTCTCCCGGAGACCCGGCAGCCACATCAACCTCGGGGACTTCTCCACGCGAGCCCGATAGATGTGAAAGGGAGTTCTGCGCACTTTGGTGCTGCGACTCATTTCAGCAGGGATTCGACATCTGGTGGATCAGGCCCATTCCAAGCTCCCCCCCCCCCCCCCCTAAAAGACCATCGGCCTACTTTCCCCATCTTTCAAGCATCCACAAGAGAGGAACTTCTCTTTTATCTGAGGAGTACATGGGGGGGTTAGTTCCTTCCCCTGCATACTGAGCAGTCAGTCTCTCTCTCGCTCTCTTCTTGCTGCTTTACTGGTTTTAAAATCTTCCCAAGCAATAAGCAATTGATATCCTGCCTTGGCAACCAACTGGATGTCAAAGCTCCTCCCCCCTTTCCCACAATGATTTTCTTCACTGCACAACTGGGAGGGGGGGGGGGTAATCTCTCTCTAATATTTGAATTGGAGCAGATTGCCAGCAACACACACACACAAAGTTGGGTTTAGAGTTGCCAGACCCCTTTGAGATGCCAGCGGGGGGATGAGGGGATACTCTGGGAGCCAGAAGCGTTGCCGATGTCACCGGAAGCGATGTCAAGTGCCGTACCTACGTCACCCGGAAGTGCCATAGGTACAGGGGGGGGGGGTGATGCACTGGGTTTGGGGCAAAACTCTATGGTAAAAACCATAGAGTTTTGCCCAAAAACCAGAGCGTCCCCCCGATGTCACCGTCGTGCTTACGTCAATTCTGGGTGACATGATCACGTCGCTCCACATTGCTGTTGGGGGGATTTCCTCCTGCTGGCCAGCTGGATGGTGGCAGGCAGGAGCCCACAAAACCGGGGGACCCCCCCCCCACTCCCAACTGGGGACTGGTAATTCTAGTTGGAGTGCTGTTTGGCAAGAGTTTACAGAATGACTTCGGTGATAAGAAGGCGAGCAGAGGGAAATGGAGGCAGCGATGGGAGCGTGAAGACGTGGTGGGAGAAATATGTATTTATTGTTTCTTTACTCCATTTATCCCTTGCCTTTCTCCCCAGTGGAGACAGGCCCAAGGTCACCCAGCAAGCTCCCATGGCCAAGCGAAGGGTTGCCAACTCTGGGTTGGGAAATACCTGTAGATTTGGGGGGTGGAGCCTGGGAAGGGCGGGGTTTGGGGAGGGGAGGGACCTCAGCAGGGTATAATGTCATACAGCCCGCCCACCAAAGCAACCATTTTCTCTAGGGGGACTGATCTTGGTCATCGAGAGATCAACTGTAATAGCAGGGGATCTCCAGGTACCACCTGGAGGATGGCAACTCGATGGGGATCCAGACCTCTCAGATCCTAGCCAAACACTGGGAGGATGGGGGCATGGGCGGGGGGTCCTCCAGAAGTGACACCAGTCCTCTCTAGGCTTTACCATAGAGTTTCTGGTGAATCTTAGACAGGTGTTTTTGTCACTTCCGGGTTTCCCCCAAAGTGATGTCATGCTGTTGGCTTGATGGCCATTTTTAATTTTTTTAAAATATGCTTAAGCTTTGTCTCTTGCTGCCCAGGAAATGGGAACGGGAGAGCTGGCAACCCTGAACCACTGCAGCTCGCTGGTTCTCGAACAGGAAGCGTGCTTCCTGCTCAGCACACCTTCTGTGTGCTTGCCGTCTAGGGTTGCCAGGTCTGGGTTGGAAAATACCTGGAATCTTTGGGGGGTGGATCCGGGAGAGGGCGGAGTTTGGGGAGGGGAGGGGCCTTAGCAGGGAACAAGGCCACAGAGTCCACCCTCCAAAGCCGCCATTTTCTCCAGGGGAGCTGGTCTCTTATCAGCTGGGGATCGGTTGTAAAAGCGGGAAATCCCCAGGCCCCACCTGGAGGCTGGCAACCCTACTGCCATCTCCCTGTTTTGTAGTACCAAAGCTGATCTCAAGAATCGGCCTGCCAGCAGACTCAAGACAGACAACTGATCAGGGCTGTTCAGCTTTCGTGGTTACGGTTCTAGTTTCAATTCTGGGCCTTCTTTTTTTTTTTTTGTTCAGTCGCACAGTCGAGTCTGACTCTTCGCGACCCCATGGACAAGATCCCGCCAGGCCCTCCTGTTTTCCGCCGTCCTCTGAAGTTTGCTCAACTTCATGTTCGTTGCATCTATGACACTGTCTAACCATCTCATCCTTTGCCGTCCCCGTCTTCTTTGACCTTCAGTCTTTCCCAGCATCAGGGTCTTCTCCAGTGAGTGCTCCCTTCTCATTGGGTGGCCAAAGTATTTGAGCTTCAGTTTCATTATCTGGCCTTCCGGGGAGCAGTCAGGGTTGATTTCTTTTAGGATTGACTGATTTGATCTTCTTGCAGTCCAGGGGACTCTCAAGAGTCTTCTCCAGCACCATAGTTCAAAAGAATCTATTCTTCGGCGCTCAGCCTTCCTTATAGTCAGAGGTCATTTCGGGGGGGATCGCGGGGGATCACAGTTCCCCCGGGTGAGGTACAGGGGGCGGGACACAGGACGAAGCCCCGCCCCCTGCTTCCGGCCCTCATTCAGCCAGGAGGAGGCAGGAGAAGAGGGAGGGTAAGTTGCTTCCTCCCTGCCTCTCCCCACCCCTGCCTGCCTGGGGCCAGGGAGGGCCTTTGCGGGGCTTCCTTGCACTCCCGCCGGCCTTGGAGGTATTTATGAATTTCCTGCCTTGTGCAGGGTGCTGGACTAGATGACCCTGGAGATCCCGTCCAGGTCTATGATTCTATGATTCCGTCTCTTGCCTTGAAAACCCTACAGGGTCACCCTACAAGTTGTGACTTGACGGCGCTTCCCACCACCAACGATCTGTCTTCCACACTGTGGACTTGCCAAAATTTTAAGACACGTGAATTTGGCTAAACCCATTTGAAACTCCTTCCAGCTTGCATTACAGAAGCGAGGAGAGTGCAGAGCCCACGGAATATCCTCGTTTTGCATCTTCTTTCTTGTTTACAGCTTCCCAGTGGGGTTAACATTTGGCTTGCTACACAGCATAATGTAACAGTTAATTATGTTTAGCGGTGCCAAACCATTTTGGGAGACCAAAGGGTTGAGCGAGTGTGTGTCTACGTGTATGGTTTTTCCCCCCTTTCTAAATTTTGATCAATATTTCAGCAAGCCGGCTTACAGCTATACCGAATGCAAATCATGGCCAATCTGGAGAATGTTACCGCCGAAGGAAGGAACCTTGCCTGTCGCTGATTGATGTTTTAGTGGGCTGTAATTCCAGGCACTTTTTGTTCCCTATGAGAATCAAATGTTAGATCTGTCTCTCTTAGGGACTTGTTTTGCTAGTAGCAATCGGAAGCAGCTGTGTTGGTTGCCTAGAGAGACACCAAAAAAACAGCTCATCGAGAAGTATACAGAGATGTAGGGTGAAAGCTGGCTAGTGGGAATTGGATAAGCATATGGAGCAGAGGTCCATGAGTGGCTATTTGCCACAAGGTATAGATAGGGACTCTCGGACTGGGGCAAGTGATGCCCTGTATTCTTGGTGCTTGGGTGGGGGGCAACAGTGGGAGGGCTTCTGGTCTCCTGGTCCCACTGCTGGACCTCCTGATGGCACCTGGTGTTTCTGGCCACTGTGTGACACAGAGTGTTGGACTAGATGGGCCACTGGCCTGATCCAACATTGGCTTCTCTCATGTTCTTATGTAGTGGCTCAGATTTGGGGGGGGGGGGACAGAGAATGTCAAAGAGAAGGAACTGAGCACTGCAGTATCCAAAAAAGGGCTTTGGACCAGGGAATATAAGGTAGAAAACGGGTCCTGCTCAAGTGGTATTCCTGACCTGGATGGCCCAGGCGAGCCCAGCATCCTCAGAGCCGGTTTGGTGTCGTGGTTAAGTGCGCGGACTCTAATCTGGGAGAATCCGTTTTGATTCCCCACTCCTCCACTTGCACCTGGCTGGATGACCTTGGGCAAGCTGTAGTTCTGACAAGAGCTCTCCTTGAAAAAGAGCAGTTTGTGTCAGAGCTCTCTCAGCCCCACCTACCTCACAGGGTGTCTGTTGTGGGGAGGGGGAGGGAAAGGAGTTTGTAAGTTGCTCTGAGACACCTTTGGGTAGTGAAGGGTGGGGTATAAATCCAATCTCTTCTCTTCTTTTACCTCACAGGGTGTCTGTTGTGGGGAGGAGAAGGGAAGGGAAAGGAGTTTGTAAGCTGCTCTGAGACACCTTTGGGTAGTGAAGGGCGGGGTATAGATCCAATCTCTTCTCTTCTTCTGTTCACCTCTTGTTGGGGTATTCTTATTTTTAAAGTAAATCAGCAGAGTAATCAGCAGAGTATTAAAGAGGCAGAGTCCATGGTGTGTTTAAATATAAAAGTTTACTACAACCTAGCATGGGGAAAAGGTGCACGGGATGTAAAATAACAAAGAGCTAATATTCCTACATCCTCACAGCTAGACAGAACATGGCAGAAGAAAAAAAGAGCGAAGACTAACTTCTTCTTCTTGCTCAGAACAAAGAACCATAAAATGCTAATACTTGGCACTTTGGTCTCCAATCAGAACAACAAACTAGAACTGAAGTTGCCGGGCTTTCTAACTCTCTAAACAGATTGGATACAAGCAAACATGTGACTTAACAAACATCATTAACCCAGTAAATACTGAAGAAGTGTTTTAACTTGTAACACCCAACACCTCTTGCCTTGATAACCCTACGGGCTTGCCGTACGTCGGCTACGACTTGATGACACTTTTCGTGACCCTTTTTGCCCTGACGTGGATCACCCAGGCTAGCCTGATCTCATCAGATCTTCGTAGGGCTCTTTTTGTAGCAGGAACTCCTTTGCATATTAGGCGACACACCCCTAATGTAGCCAATCCTTACAGAGCTCTTCTTACAGTAGCCCCTGTAAGAAGAGCTCTGTAAGCTCTTGGAGGATTGGCTGCATTAGGGGTGTGTCGCCTAATATGCAAAGGAGTTCCTGCTACAAAAAGAGCCCTAAGTTGGTCCGGGTTAGTCCTTGGATGGGAGACCACCAAAGAAGTCCAGGGTTGCTACGCCAAGGCAGGCGATGGCAAGCCACCTCTGAATGTCTCTTGCCTTGAACAACCCTGTGGGGGGTCTCCATAAATTGGCTGCAGCTTGATGACGCTTTCCAGCAGCAAAGCGATAGGCAGAGTTCCATCAGGCTGCATTCAATCAGCTTGTCTGGTGATGGAACAGAAGGAGGGGTCTCCCTTGAGCCCCCCCCAAAAAAAGGGTGTTGAAATTAAAATAAGTCAGAAGAGTTCTCGGGTAAACTTTAGGAAGAACTCCTGACAGAGCAGTTCCTCGGGGGAACGGGCTTCCTCGGGAGGTGGTGGGCTCTCCTTCTGTGGAGGTTTTCAAACAGAGGCTGGATGGCCATCTGATCAGCAATGCTGATTCTGTGAATTCGGGCAGATCCTGAGAGAACGTGAGCAGATCATCCTGTGGTCTGGTATCCTGTAGGGTTCTGGATAATCTGTAGGATGTTAACAGACCATCTTGGTAAATTTTCAGCGTGGCTGCTTGCCCCAGAGCAAAATAACGTGCGGCTGTGTAATCAGACGTCCCGTCGAGTTCCCGTTGAGGTCCCGTGGTTAGGGGGGAGGTGCTGATCACAGAACAATCCTGCGGCGTGGCAAAGAAGTGACCTCCCTAGCAAAAGGCTCCGGGTTTAACCCCTTCCAGGGCTGCAGAGGAATGCAACGTGTCCTCCATCTAGTCCCCTCCAGGAGGAGCTTCAGCCGGTCTGCCTCCCACCAGGCCCCCCTCCCCCCGCACCTCCCCCTCTGCCGCCCGGTGCAGAGAGTTCCTCTCGAGCAGGCCAAGTCAGGAGTGGGGGGGGACGGAAGATCTGCCGGATGCCACGACCTACCACCGGAAACGTGATCAGGCGCCCGCCCTTGCCCTGTGGTTTCCGGAAACTAGTACCTCGGAGGTAGTAGTTTTTTACCCCCCATCTTCGGCGGGAAGCCTCGGGTTCGCCACGGGAGCTCTACGCTTCCCAGATGTGGTGCTGTGATCACGCCCGGAAAATCCGCCTATCTTCCGTCTCTGTAGCGTGGCCAGTGCTCCGTGTGACCGCAGCCAAAATTTTATTCAAGGTGTGAGTTTCCATGTGCACAGCACACTTCGTCAGACAATGAAATGGAATTACAGGTCATCGTTTTACATATAGAGAGAGGGTGGCCTGTTAAACTAGCATGCAAAATAGTGAAGATGTTTTTAACAGGTCTTAAAGGTGCCACTGGACTCTAACTCTGCTTTAATCAGAACGAATGATTTGAATGCAGAATTTGTGGCCAGAGGTTGTAGTGATGGTCACAGGCATAGACTGGATAGATTCATGGAGGAGGGGTCTATCAGTGGCTCCTAGCCATGGTGACTGAGGGGAACTTCCACATTCAGAGGCACGAAACCTCCGAATCCCAGAGCCAGGAGGCAACATCAGGGGAAGGCAGTCACTGTGGAATACCACATGATAAGATTCCTTTAGGGATGCCATCCTCTAGGTTAAACCTGGGGATCCCCTGGAATTCCAGCTTATCTCTAGACTCCAGAGTTCAGGGGAGGAGGAGGAAGAGGAGGAGATTAAGATTGGATTTATACCCCGCCTTTCACTTGGAGTCTCAGAGCGGCTTACAAACTCCTTTCCTTCCTCTCCCCACAACAGACACCCTGTGAGGAAGGTGGGGCTGAGAGAACTCTTTCGAGAACCACTCATGAGAGAATAACTGAAATAACTTGTAACTGACTCAAGGTCGTACCAGCAGCTGCACGTGGAGGAGTGGGGAATCAAACCTTTTCCCAGATTAGAGTCCGCGCTCTTAACCACTACACCAAACTGAAGAAAATGGATGCTTTGGAGGGTGGACTCTATGACATTGTACCCCTCTGAAGTCCCTGCCCTCCCCAGACTCCATCCTCAAATCCGCAGGACCTTCCCAACCTGGAGCTGGCAACCCTAATTTAAAGCATCTCCATGTGTGTTCACGAACCACTGCATGCATATGGTCTTAAGGCAAGGAATTTTTCTGCTGAGGAAAGGGAGAAAAAGCCTCTCGAGGCCGACTCTTGCATGCCTCGGTGAAAGCAATAAGGGACCTAGACTTCCATCTGGGCAACACATCCTATGCTTCAGGGGAAACAGGTTGTCTACAAAGGTTTGGAAACACAAGGCCCGGGAGGCATTCACGGAGAGACGACAGCTATATTAAAGCAGCATTTAGAATATTCAGCCCTGTGGTAAATGAGACAGTGTGGATTGCTAGCTTTGGAGCTAAGCTATTTCATACCTTCAGCATCGCTTCGGGGCTGGACCATGGAACAAAGAATGCATTGCATGTCTTCTTTAGCGGCGATGCAGCCCAAGGTCTCCTGCCATGGCTCAGTGGTAGAGCATCTGCTTGGCATGTAGGAGGTCCCAGGTTGTTGGGTATTACAAGTTGAAAACACTCAGTATATCTGGGGTTAAATGTTTGTTTATGTTACTCACAGGAAGTCACATGTTCCTCATGGAACCAATGTTCTTTAGATGTAGGAAGCCCGGGAATTCTCTCCCTGATCTAGGGATTTGATTGGGACTAAAGTGTCAAGGTGTATTACCATTTTATGGCTTCTCTTCCCATCTTTGTCTTGGTGTTCTGAAGAAGAAGGAGAGCAGCCATTCTCTCTTCTAGTTTTGTCTTTGTAGTGTAAGGATGTAGCCGATTTAGCTCTGTTGTTATTTTCATCCCAGTTACCCTTCCCCATGCTAGAATTTAGCAAAAACTTTATATTTTAATCACACATGGACTCTCAGTCCATATTATCTCTGCTAAAGACCATTTTTTTCAATATCTCACTATCACCCAACACAGGTTCAATCCCTGGTATCTGCAGTTAAAGGATCCGACAGTAGGAGATGTGAAAGACCTCCGCCTGAGATCCCGGAGAGCTGCTGCCAGTCTGAGTAGACAATACTGATCTTGATGGACCCGGGGTCTGATTCAATATCAGGCAGTTTCATTGTGTTCACCTGTTATAGGAACTAGTGACACATTAATGCTAAATAATTCGATAATGCTTTTTGGCATTTCTTTTAAAAGTAAAGAACTGACTGCAGCATTTACACTATCCATCACAGAATCCATCACTTCAGCCTTCCAGGATTCCATTCAATGAGATACCTAAAGTAGCTGTTTTATTGCAAAGGAACTTCAGGAACAGAATGGCAAGAGAAATGGCTGAATTACAAGTCATTACAACACTCAGAACAAAACAACAGCAACCCAGGACCTAACAGGGATATTGGTTTCTTATCACATTACATATGCTAATCTCATTCACTCCTTACATATGTATTCTCACATATTCTCCTTACATATGTAGTTTAGTATACATTCTCTGCAGCCGCCCTGAGCCTGCTTTGGGGAGGGCGGGTTATAAATCCAAAAATAAATTTAAAAACTAAAAATAGTGTGTTCCTTTTTTGGAACAGTATATTGGAATAGTGATTATAATGTAAAACAATTACTATTGGAATGCATTTTTCTAACATAGCACTGCACTCCACCTCTAAGAAAAGGATTCTGTTAGTTAACTCCATGCTCGAGAGGAGACGAATGAAACAGAGCCTGTTTTATTACTCTTAACAATTAAGAACATAATTAAGTATTAATGTATTTTGCAGTGGTAGATTTAAATGTATTTCTTTGGTCTGGGGACAAGGAAAATAACTTTACACAGCCGATCACCCCACTTCAAAGAAAAAGATGAAGTAAGGTCGCCTCCATGCTTGAGAGGAGATGGATGGAACCTAATGACAGATTCCACAGTTAAGGATACATCAGTCTCCAATTCTGACACATTTTTTTCCTTGCTATATTTCCCCCCCCACCAGTTGAACCCAAACAGATGATAGCCATATAAACTAAACTTGTTATTCTTTTAATCTGTTTAAAACAGCTTCATTGTTCTGTATGCTAATTTACTGCCCACCCTCTGTATGTATGACTGTTATTTCTATTCCCATTTCATTACATCTGAAGAAGCATGCGTGCACACAAAAGCTCATACCTTGAATAAACCTTTGTTGGACTTAAAGGTGCCACTGGGCTCACAATTCTTTCTCCTGCTTCGGACCAACACGGCTTCCCACCTGGTTAGAATTTATGGAAGAAACGTTCCCTGGATTTTATGCTCAGTCAGAGATCAATAGATTCATTTTCTCATTCATATGTCACAAGAACTGATGCCATATGGCTTTGATAGTGTATGAATGCAGCGGATGAATGAGAACTGAAACTTACAAAGGCAAGTTTTAGATCATCCATTGACCCACATTTACAAACCAATATAAAGACTTCAGTATCGTAGGATAGATAAGATTATGGGAAACCCGTGAATCTTCCCCCCACATTTAAAGAAGTAAACAGCAAACGTGGGTGGCCCTGATTCAGATAAGAGCCATGTAAAGAGAGGAGATGGGACTTACAGGGCATAAGCAGAGTTACACCATTTTAAGCCCATTCACTTCAATGGATTTAAAAGGGTGTAACTCCATGTAAGGCTGCAGTCATAACACTTCAAAAGCTTGCATGGTTCAGGGCTCTTTTTGTAGCAGGAACTCCTTGGCATATTAGGCGACACACCCCTAATGTAGCCAATCCTCCAAGAGCTCACAGAGCTCTTCTTACAGGGGCTACTGTAAGATCTTGGAGAATTGGATTGGGGGGGTGTCGCCTAATATGCAAAGGAGTTCCTGCTACAAAAAGAGCCCTGATTGATACCAAACATCCACACCACTCTTTTATTAGCCATGGTAAAGGAAAAAGACAGGCATCTCTCTCCTTTTTTTTGCCTGTCTTCTTTCTTTCCATAGCAAGTAACAGAATAGTGGGGAGATCACTGAAGAATGGATGGTGGGATGTAAGGAATTCAACCGCTTAGGGCTCTTTAGCTTGGAGAAACGACGACTGAGGGGTGACATGATTGAGGTTTATAAGATTATGCATGGGAAAGAGCAGGTAGAGAAAGAGGTACTTTTCTCCCTTTCTCACAGTACAAGAACTCGTGGGCACTCCATGAAATTGCTGAGTGGTCGGGTTAGAACGGATAAAAGGAAGTACTTCTTCACCCAAAGAGTGACTAACACTTGGAATTCACTGCCACAGGAAGTGGCGGCGGCTACAAGCATGGACGGCTTCAAAAGGGAATTGGATAAGCATATGGAGAAGAGGTCCATCAGTGGCTATTAGCCACAAGGTATAGATAGGGACTCTGGGGCAAGTGATGCTCTGTCATCTTGGTGCTTGGGGGGGTCAACAGTGGGAGGGCTTCTAATGTCCTGGCCCCACTGGTGGACCTCCTGATGGCACTGGTATTTCTGGCCACTGTGTGATACAGAGTGTTGGACTGGATGGGCCTTTGGCCTGATCCAACATTGGCATCTCTTATGTTCTTATGTTCTTAACCACTCCAAAAATTGCAAAAATTGCATTTATGTCCCTAACAACTATAAAGATATCATTGTACCTAAGGTATACTGAGATCCTATCTTTAGAAAGTGGTTGAATTCCTTACATCCCACCATTCATTTTTCAAGGACAATCGATCATGAGAGGATAGCATTTTTGGATACAGAAGTTTTTGTGCACAATAAGAGGTTATTTACTAAGATTTTTTCTAAACCCTCAGACAGAAATTCATTATTGCACTACAACAGTCACCATCCTGTGCATTTATGACGAAATATACCACATGGTCAGTTTCTTCGGATTAAACGTAATTCATCCCGACATAGTGATTATTTAGCCAACGCTGACAAATTGTGTTCCAAATTAATGGCTAGAGCCTACCAATATGAAATTATTCAGAATGCATGAAAAAGGGCAGACTGAAGAACACGGCAAGAATTTATCATTTATACAACCAAAACCATTGAATAATAGCCTATTCTTCTCCTTGAAATTTTCTTCCCTATCAAGAGAAATTAAGAAGATTATGTATTGACCCTGGCATATTGCACAGGAGATTCCAGGATGTGAGGCACTCCCCAAGATAGGTTACAGGAGGTCCAAGTCAGTTAAAGACGTGGTAGTGCATACTGACTCTCAGACTCTCAGAACAAAGTTTGAGTCCAGTGGCACCTTTAAGACCAACAGAGTTTTATCCAAGGTATAAGCTTTCATGTGCATGCACCCTTCCCCAGATACAATCAAATGGAAACTACCACTTCATTCATATAGGTAGAGGGTGAGCATGTTTACAAGCATACTCTCGAATAGTTAGGGCTCCCCCTCGGAAACTAGGGCATCGTAAATGTATAGGTTGCATTAGCTGCCGTCAGACAGTAGTGTTGCAGGAATTTATACATCCACAGGATGCTTGTAGATTTCAATTGACACGTTTTTTCAGACTGCAGTTCAACTAGGGTATTATATGTTTTGGTTTGTCCTTGTAAATTGTTATATGTAGGTATGACTTCTCTCAAGTGTGCACAAAAATATCAGAACATTGTAGCTCCATAAAAACGGTTCCTTGGCTACTCCTTTGGTTACACACTTTATATCAAATGGACATGGACTGACTGATTTTAATTTTTTTTGTTCCTGAGAAGTTAATTAAACATCCCTACAATCAATTAGATATGGTCAAGTGTTTACGACAACAAGAACCTTATTGGATTTTTACTCTGCATTAGGGGTGTGCAAAAAAAAAAAAATTCAGCCCATTCGGATTTGGCGGAATAGGGCAGAATCAATTTCGGGGGGCAGTAAGACTCCTGCATGTCAGTTTCGTCAGTACCAGCAGATTCAGGGAGTCTTTCCACCAGCCTAATGTCAATTTCAGCCCCATTATATCCTATGGGCCATTGAAGTCAATGGTGAAAACATAAGGTATATTCTGGGGGATGGAGGGGAGGGGGCTTGAGGTAGAGACTCCAAACTCACAGGGTAGCTGCTGGAGCCTCTCCCCAAGATACCCACCAAGATTCAAGAACATTGGAACAGGGGGTCCAATTCTACTGGCCCCCAAACAGGTTGCCCCCATCCCCTCCATTGTTCTCTATAGTGGGAACAAAAATTACTTTTTTCCCACGGTGCTGTTAGTGGCTCTGTGAGGGAGGGGGTTTGAGGGAGAGGCTCCACATTTTTAGAGTAGCTTCGGGAGCCTCTCCCCACATAAATCCCCATGTCCCAAAGCAATTGGACCAGTGGTCCCAATTCTATGGGCACCCAAACAGGTTTCCCCCATTACCTCCATTGTTTCCAAAGGGAAACCCAGCCAGCAACACTTAAGGTAGGCAAAAGACCAACAGGAATAACATTTATACCCTTTGTAAATTGTTGGTGCAACCAAAAGTCCAGGGAGGTAGCAGGTCAGGCCAGGATAGAGTTGGGTAGAGTTGACTCTCTCTCCCCCCCGTCCCAAGCAAGGAAGGTGGTGTGCAAAGCAACACCACCAACCTTGCAGGCTGCACATGCATGCAGCAATTGGCTGAAACTGGCCGGTCTCTTGGGGTTTCTGTGTGGCACTGTGGCATGCTTGCACTGCTACAGTGCCACTTGTTCTGGAGTGTGCCACTTGTTCTCATGGCAAAAAAGCACCTCCCAAGACAGTTCACTTTCCCTGAGATTCTCTGGGAGAGTCTGACTGCTGGGTGCTGCCTGCTTGCCTGCCTTAAGTGGTTGGTATCTTGGGGAGAGGCTCCAGCAGCTACCCTGCGAGTTTGGAGCCTCTCCCTCAAACCCCCTCCCCTCCAGCCCCCAGAATATACCCTATGTTTTTGCCATTGACTTCAATGGCCCACAGGATATAATTAGAGAATCTGAATTGGCCTGCAGCAACCCGAAAGGGGCCCGAATGGGCCATTTTCGAGGGTGCATTCGGTTCGGATGAACCAAATGCACATCCCTACTCTGCATTATGTAGTTCCATTTGGGTTGCATGAGAAATGTGATTTGAGCTCTTTTGTTTAAACAAAACTGTATCTAAGAAGTAGACTATCCTTTAAATATGAGAGGTTTGTAGCTGATGCTTGTGATTGTTTATTGTAATGAAGGGATATTGCTTAACTGGTATTTTTACAAGATATTTATAATTGATCCACATATGAGCATTTTACAACTGCTTTTTAGAACATTGTTAAGCTATTGATGTGCTGCAATTAAGATGTGAAAGGTTGGTATCACTTTATTATTATTATCACATGGGAGGAATGATATGTGTTTGGTGAAAACCAGGGAGGACTATAAAGTGCTTCAGAGGGAGTGATCAAGGCTGGACAAGTGGGCATCAAGACAGCAAATGAATTTCAATGTGGGCATGTGCAAAGTAATGCACATTGGAGTCAAAATCTAAACTATAAATACATGTTGATGGGGTCCGAATTGGCAGTAACTGACCAGGAGAGAGATCTTGGAGTCACAGTAGATAACACACTGAAAATGTCAACTTAGTGTGCTACTGCAATTTAAAAAAAGGCAAATGGTATGCTGGGGATTATTAGGAAGGGAATTGAAAACAAATAAGTCAGTATCATAATGCCATGCCCTACACAACCCACTTGCATGCAGACCTTCTCCTCTTCTCGGTGAAATGCTGGTCATTTTGCTGCTGCCTCCGCGGACCTAGCTTTTCAAGATTGGTAACTATCCCCTCCCTAAAATCGCTTTCTACTCTCTCCTCCCTAATTTCCTCTTAGCTAGCTTGTATGTTTTCCATGTATTTTGTATGTGTGTTTTGCCCTTTATTACTCTTTTAATAAAACCCTTTGCAGTTGAACTTCCAACTGGTTTATTTCAAGAGTTCTCTAAGAGAAATATCACCATATACATAGGTGGAGAATCCCAGTTACCCCTTCTTGCTTTGTCTCCTGTAAAGTTAATTTCCCCCAATTAAATAGGAAACTGCCTCTTTGGGTAACAGCTATGTCTGGGGCAGTGGTGCCCTGTATTCTTGGTACTTGGGGGGCTTCTGGAGTTCTGGCCCCACTGGTGGACCTCCTGATGACACGTGGGTTTTGGCCACTGTGTGACACAGAGTGTTGGACTGGATAGGCCATTGGCCTGATCCAACATGGCTTCTCTTATGTTCTTAACTATTTGGCAGTAAAATTTGTTGGTCCAAACTCTCTTTAGCCAATGGACAAAGACACCCTTCTGTTCGTTTGATTGATTGATGAATTATAAGCTACTTCAGAGTAGCATACAGCATTTGGAGTGGAAATATGGGATGGGTACGGGGGGCTTGGGCAGTGATATCAATATCCAAGCATGTTCCCTGTTTTCATCTCTCCAACTGGATTGAGGGGAGGAATTAAAATTATCCCATTAAGATCAGAAGCCTATTAAGAACATAAGAACATAAAAAACGCCAATGTTGGATCAGGCCAAAGGCCCATCCAGTCCAACACTGGACCACTCTGATCCAGCGGGGCTCTTTTTATGTTCTATTTAAGGCCTCAACCTCTGTGCCCTGTTGTTGGCCCTCCAGTGGAATTTGTTGGCCACTGTGTAAGACAGGATGCTCGACTGGAGGGACCACTGGTCTGATCCAGCAGGGTTCTTCTGATGTTTTAATGAAGGCCTCGGTTTCTATGCCCTGTGGTTGGCCATCCAGAGGAACTGGTTGCCCACTGTGTAAGACAGGATGCTGGACTAGATGGACCACTGGTCTGATCCAGCAGGGCTCTTCTGTTCGCGTAAGCAAAAAAGACTTTTGGCCTATGAAGTCTGAAACGCCAGCGATGGGATATGAGCAACATTTCTTAACCTTGTTGTGGAACTGTTTCCAGTACGTTCTCAGAATGCGGGTTGTAAAGGCAAGACCGCTCAGGGGCGTTATAATGGCCAGGCTGGCTGGCCCCATTCTCATTTTATTTATCGTGTTTGTTTTTTTAATTATAGACTTCTGTTCCGCCTTGACAGGCCTCTGAGGCAACTCACTATCAAACAATTAAAACAACTCTAACATATATAAATCCAGCAAAAGGCTGTGGAAAACAAGAGAAGCAGCTAATTGGACACGCATTGCCAAAGGCTTTTATAAATTATTTTTTTAAAGTCTTCAGCTGAGGCCTAAATGTCTGGGAACCAGGGTAATCATAATAAAGTGCAGAACGCGGATTTGATAGACTTTGGGTTCAAGCCTCCACTCTGCCAAGTAGGGAAGCTGGCCCCCAGGTGGGACCTGAGGATTCCCAGGAATTACAGCTCATATAACCGTTGGCAGAGTTCGGGAAATAATCCAATCCAGGCTTTGGAGGAGCTTGCTTGCACTGAATTTACTGCAACAGGGTTTTGCAAAAAGACAATAACTGACTGCTGGCCTTTAATGCAACAGAGAGGCTCTCAGAGCTCAAGCACTGACACATACTAACACACAGCAGAGGGAGAGAAACAACAAGAGGTAGGCTGAAATGCAAGAGAAAGCATTCCATAAATCCTAAACACTCTAGAGAATGCACCACAGCTCCCCCTAATGTAAAGGTAAAGGTTCCCTTGCTCGAAAGCCAGTCGAGTCCGACTCTAGGGTTGCGGTGCTCATCTCCGTTTCCAAGCCAAAGAGCCAGCGCTGTCCGAAGGCATTTCTGTGGTCATGTGGCCGGCATGACTAGACACCAAGGCGCACGGAACGCTGTCACCTTCCCACCAAAGTGGTACCTATTTATCTACTTGCAATTTTTTGCTTTCGAACTGCTAGGTTGGCAGGAGCTAGAACTAGAGGCGGGAGCTCACTCCGTCTTGCGGCAACTCGGGTCTTGAACTGCTGAACTACTGACCTTCCACAGCCTGCAGTTCAGCGTCTTAACCACTTGAGCCACTCCCTAAGGTACAAGTGGACTAAACCACTCTTTCAGAAGTGTTTACAGTACACTCTTAGCAGGCTGTCGGCTTCTCCAACACCCCTTCGCGACAGCATGTGTAGTATTCCACCTTGTTTAATTTTGCTAGAAGGGTCCAATGGCGGTCTCCGGGCAATGGTTTCATATGAGCATCAGCAGTCATTTCTTCAGTTGGTAAATACAACATGTACATGTCAATGAGTCCTTAATTCTGCATATCCTTCGGACGATGGTACTCAACATCAATGTCTTCAGACCACCGGTTGACCTTTTCAGTCTGTGACAGTCTTATACACCCTTGATTGTCCTCAAAGATTGTTATTGGCTAAGAGCTATCCAGCCCTTATTTGGTGTAGTGGTTAAGAGCGGCGGACTCTAATCTGGAGAACCGGGTTTGATTCCCCATGCCTCCACATGCAGCTGCTGGATGACCTTGGGTCAGTTACAGTTCTCTCAGAGCTGTTCTCTCAAGAGCAGTCCTCGAAAGAGCTCTCTCAGCCCCACGTACTTCGCAGGGTGTCAGTTGTGGGGAGGGGAGGGGAAAGGAGATTTTAAGCCTCTCTGAGACTCTGAGTGAAGGGTGGGGTATAAATCCAATCTCCTCCTCCTCCTCCTCCTCCTACTTCTACTACTACTACTACTACTACTACTACTACTCCTTCTCTTCTTCTTCCACATCCTCCTCCTCTTCCTCCTGTTCTTCCTCCTCCTCTCCCTCTACCTCTGCTTGATTGAGTGATGAATAGCTGAGTAGAACCTCTGTGTACAGTAGCAGCATCCCTAAGGTTGTTGTCACCTCTGAGCTGGAAATCCTTGGAGACCTGAGGGGTGGAGCCTGAGGAGGGTGGGGTTTGGGAGGGGAGGGACTTCAGTGGGAGAAGAAGAAGAAGAAGAAAAGTTGGTTTTAAGTCCCACCCTTCACTACCCCTGAAGTAGCCTCGGAGCGACTTACAATCCCCTTCCCTTCCTCTCCCCACAACAGGCACCCTGTGAGGCAGGTGGGACTGAGAGAGTTCTGAGGGAACTGTGACTGGCCCAAGGTCACCCAGCAGGCTTCAGGTGGTGGAGGAGTGGGGAATCAAACCCGGTTCTCCAGATTAGAGTCCTGCCGCTCTTAACCACTACACCAAACTGGCTCTCCTGCTCTAATGTCATGGAGTCCACAGGCGGACTGATCCCTGTTGCCTGGAGACAAGTTGTAATCCCAGGAGATCTCCAGCCACCACCTGGGGACTGGCACCCCTAAACACCCCTCCGAATGCCAGCACAAACAAGCCATAGCAAGAGGGAGAGGGCCTTTATGAGCTGCTTGTAAATGGCTGTTGGAAACAGCCAGCCGGACTGGTGGGGTCTTTGGACTGCTCCAGCAGAGCCTCTCTCAGATGGACCAAAATCCCTTTACCTTCTACCTTGTCCAGCATCCCTCAGGCAGCTTCCAGCGCTGCGAAGCACAAGACAGTCATTTGCATTCATCCCTTGGACGGGCTTCCCATTCAGGCAATGCGGCCCTGCCAGTCTGACATGATTTGCCATTTCACCGCAGTATGTCTCGTCGAGAGACAAAGCTCCTGCTCACAGAAACAATCTGGAGAATGTCGCGGGGATAAGTTATGGCTACCTGCGTTCCCCGCTCCTTCCCGCCGCCTCCTCCTTTGATTGTACGTCTCCGATGCTGCAGGTTGTAAATTAGGAACCTTTCTTAGGAGCCAGCAGAAGTAAGGGCCCGAGAAAGGCAAAGAGACATCACTCATACAGACAAGAAGCCGCATTGCAGGGTTCCCCAAGCCCTTTCGATGGAATGCCGGTCTGCCAGTTCCTGGGCAAAGAAAGCATGGAGCAAAACTCCACACTGGGTAGGGACACATGAATAGACCGCCTCGCATGCAGCATGTGAGAGGCCGTGGCCCAGTAGCAGAGCCTCTGCTTGGCATGTGGAAGGTCCCAAGTTCAATCCCCAGCATCTCCAGTGAAAAAGATCTTGCAGCAGCTGATGGGAAAGACCTCTGCCTGGGACCCTGGAGCAGTGCTCCCTCTAAGCTGAGTTTAGTGTGAACTAGCTCATTGTTTTTTAGCCTCCAGCTCACAGATCTTTGTCTTCGCTCAGGAAGGATGGCTCCAGAGCAAACTAATGCATGCAGCAGCCAACTATAATGCCAGTAGCTCACAAAGTAGAATTTTTGCTCACAGGACTCCTCAGGTTAGAGGGAGCTGAAATATACTGGGTTCGAGACACGTGAAGTGATCAGCTCATATTTTATTTAGTGATTCGCTCAACTCAAGACAAACTAGCAGGACCGGAGCCCTGCTTAAATTCGCACCCAACACCACACCACACTACTAGGGTTGCCAGTTGCCCACGGTGGAGGTGGGGATACCTCGCCTTCAGGCCCCGCCCCCGCCCCCCCGCTGCCAATCAGCTGGCCAGCGATGCAGTCCCTTCTGGAGCGCACAGGAAGTTATGTCAGAGGGGGAAATTCTTTCCTTCACTTTTGTTCCTTGCTTTTCTGCCTTCTTACTCAGCCCTGTAGATAGGAAATAATGGAAATATACTATGTGGAAGTATAGATTGGCAAATAGAAGGGGAAGTCGTGGAAGTAGTGACAGACTTCACATTCCTGGGATCCCAGATCACCGCAGACTGTGACAGCAGCCATGAAATTAAAAGATGCCTGCTCCTTGGGAGGAAAGCGATGGCGAACCTAAACAGCATGATAAAAAGTAGAGACATCACCCTGCCAACAAAAGTCTGCATGGTCAAAGCAATGGTATTCCCAGTAGTCATGTATGGCTGTGAGAGTTGGACTATAAGGAAGGCCGAGCGCCGAAGAATAGATTCTTTTGAACTATGGTGTTGGAGAAGACTCTTGAGAGTCCCTTGGACTGCAAGAAGATCAAATCAGTCAATCCTAAAAGAAATCAACCCTGACTGTTCCCTGGAAGGCCAGATAATGAAACTGAAGCTCAGATACTTCGGCCACCAAATGAGAAGGGAGCCCTCACTGGAAGAAGACCCTGATGCTGGGAAAGATGGAAGGTCAAAGAAGACGGGGACGGCAAAGGATGAGATGGTTAGACAGTGTCATCGAGGCAACGAACATGAAATTGAGGAAACTTCAGAGGACGGCGGAAGACCGGAAGGCCTGGCGTGATCTGGTCCATGGGGTCACAGAGAGTCGGACTCGACTGTGCGACTGAACAACAGCAAAAATAGATTGTTTTAATTCCATTGTGACTCATCATGCCATCTTTTCATGTTTTATCTTTTCATATTAAGCAATGTCCTTAAAATGTGTTTTACACATGACGCTTTGTGTTCCTTGTTTTCCCTTTTACCCTTTTTTTATTCTGTATCCCCTTAAATGGCAGAAATAATATATCTGCCATTTAAGGGGATACTTCCTTTTATATATAAAAGGAAGTGACGTCATCATGCCAATGATGTCTGGGGGATACTCTGGTATTTGGGCAAAAACTCTATGGTAGAAGCCATTTTTTTACCCAATACCAGAGCGTTGCCGTGACGTCACAGTGTAATGACATCTTTTCCATTGTCTGCCGGAAGTGATGTAGCCACATCGCTGGTGACATCGCCAGGGCGTCTCTCCCTCGCCTGGTAAGTTCTCCCCCATCTCCTGCCAGTTGCCAATTACCAGGAGGGAAAAAACCACAAGCAAACAATGCTGAGCTGGATTTAAGAAGCTGACACCTCCTTTAAATATTGGATTACGTCTGAGGAAGACTTTAAAGTTGAAATGAGTTCACAACCGGGTACTCATTATGTTGGACTATGTGTACCTTTTTTGCAATATTGTATAAGTGAGAATAATGGGCAAATTGTTGCACTTTTGTAAAGTTTTAGAAAAGCAATGTTAATCTCAAAGCTATTTTTGGGCAGGAACGCACAGGAAAGGAGTTCTGGCTGGCTCCCAAGTTGGCCACGCCCAGCAGGAACTCATTAGCATAATAGGCCACACCCAACAGCAGAGACTCATCAGGATTGGCTACATTAGGGGTGTGTGGCCTAACATGCAAAGGAGTTCCTGCTACAAAAAAAGTCCCTGGGTTTTGACAACAAACAAGGTAAACAGAATAACAAGCAAAAGGTGGGTGTGGCTGGATAACCACACTTCTGGTAACATGGGGGTGCGGCCTAATGTGCTAATGAGCTGTGCTGTCAGTGGTGTGGCCCAACATGCTAATGAGTTCCTGCTGTTGGGTGTGGCCTATTATGCTAATGAGTTCCTGCTGGGCTTTTTCTACAAAAAGAGCCCTGGTTATAAATGTTGTTCATATCACAGGGTTTGCTTGTGGTTTTTTCCTATGGATATCTGTGATCCCTTTTGTTTGGTTTTGTGCAATTACCAGGCGGGACCTGGCAATCCTAGTCGCAGTGCAGAGGCAGGCAGTGGCAAATCGCCTCCGAACGTCTCTTGCCTTGAAAGCCCTGTGTTCAGCTCTGACTCCACGGCACTTTCCGCCAGAAGCAGTTGGGTAACCACAACTGGATTGGGTGGATCTTGGTAGGAACCAGCCAAGCTCCTGTTCTCTTCTTCTGATGACTCGGTCAACATTCTACTCAACACCCTTCAAAGGACTCAATGGGTTGGATCCAGGAGCAAATTTCTGCTAACAGAACGAGGCCCTGGGGGTGGGGGTGGGGTGATTCCCCACCACCACCAATATAGACTTCCAATTCCACTCATACTGTTCCTTCTCTCCCTGAATATCATGGAGCTTGGAAGCTGAGGACCGAAGAAAGAAGAAGAAGCAGCAGCAGCAGCAGCTTGTACCCCGAAAATCTTGGTGGTCTCTAAAGTGCTATTGGACTTGATTCTACTCTCCACTCTAAAGAGGACTGAGGAGATTTGGCAGCAAATAGCATGGACTGGGTGAACTGGGTTTGATCCCTCACTCCTCCACATGTGGCTGCTGGTGTGACCTTGGGTCAGTCACAAGTTCTTTCAGAGCTGTTCTCTCAAGGGCAGTTCTCGCTTTCTTAGCCCCATCTACCTCAGAGGGTGTCTTTTGTGGGGAGGGAAAGGGAAAGGAGACTGTAAGTGACTCGGAGACTCCTTCAGGTGGTGAAGGGCAAGGTATAAATCCAACTACTACTACTACTACTCTTCCTCTTCTTCTTCTTCTTCTTCTTCTTCTTCTCTTTCTCCTTCTCCTTCCCCTGCTCCTTCCCCTTCCCCTTCTCATTGCAAGCTGTCTAGAAGACTGATGCATGAAAAGGTGTGGTATATATCGCCACTCTAAAATAAATAATGTTTTTAGCCACTTACTTGGTGTACGCTTTATACGGAGGGGGGATTCATAGGGTCACCAGCTCCTGGTTGGGAAACACCTGGGAATTTTTGGGGTGGAGCCTAAGCTTGGCTGGCGGAGTTTAGGGAGGCGAGGTTCTTCAATAGGGTATAATGTCCACCACTCAAAGCAGCCATTTTCTCCAGGGGGGAACTGATCTCTGTCACCTGTAGATCAGGTGTAATAACGGGAAATCTCCAGCCGCCGCCTGGAGGTTGGCAACTCTAGGGGGAAAGAGGGATACAATTCACCCTCTTCCCAGAGCGTTTCATGGTGAACCGTCCTCTAGCGGGAGTGACAGCCACGGCTTCCCCTGAATTATGCATTCGTCCTCATCCAGTGCTCTGGACCTTCTCCACGGAGAACGATGCGGAAAAGCAGAAAGAAAACTGGTACCCGGCTAATTTGCGGAAGTACATTAGACTCTCTGGAGGCTGCCTAACAATTAGTGTCACTCTCCCTTTCATGCGATCCTTTCCCCCCCTGCCTCCCAGTGGGGAAATCACAAGCTGCAGCATCTGCCCGGGGGTGTTTTTTGGCAGTACATGACCCAGTTATAATACCGGAGGTATATTCAGCATTAAGAACCCGGCTGATCAGCGGCTCTTCTTGAAGCTGGCCGTCTGCACTTCTCTCTCTCCCGCTCTGTTTCTGACATAACCCTGCTATTTCTGCCAGCGTGAAGGGAAAGCAGAAGTGAGACTCGCTGCTGAGCCCGCTGGGCAGGAGCCTGGACCATTCCCTGCCCTTTATGGGGGTGGAAAATGCCATCAAGTAATTCACATTCAGAGGTGGTTTGTCATTACTCACCTCTGCACCTTGGTATTCCTCGGAGGTCTCCCCACCAAATACTAACCACGAATGACCCTGCTTAGCTTCCAAGATCTGATGAGACTGGGCTAGCCCGGCCTATCCAGGCCAAGGGACCTTTATACTTATTACCAGTGTTCCCTCTAATCTGACTTAGTGTGAGCTAGCTCAGAGTTCTTTAGCCTCCGGCTCACACATTTTTGTCGTAGCTCAGGAAGGATGGCTCCAGAGCAAACTAATCTATGCAGTAGCCAAATCGCTCACTCACAACTTTAATGCCAGTAGCTCACAAAGTAGACTTTTTGCTCACAAGACTCCACAGCTTAGAGGGAGCATTGCTTATTACCAGTAAGAAATTATAATTGAGCTTCTACCAGTCTGGCTCACAAATTGCTCTCCAATCGCAAGCAGGGAGCCAGCCATTTGGTGAGCAGTTCACATGTGTCCAAAGTAATTTGGTGGCATCTCTCTGCAAGATCATCTCTATTTTCTTGCCTGATTAGACTTTGTTGTTCCTCCCCCATTTTCCATTGCAGCTGGCTCACATTTTTTTTAGCAAAGCACATAAACGGGAGGGGATCCATTTGAGATTTTTGAGCGGAGACTTACTACTTAGTGTTTCTGTGTGTCTCTGGTGTCTGCCCACGAACCCAGCTAGACTCACAATCAGTACTTGTGATCCTTTCTCAGATACATAATACTGATTGTGCAGCCAGAAAGAGGGGACAAACCCCAAAGAACATTTTTTTAAAAAAACAAAATGGCTTTCAGTTGTCCTTTGCAGGGTCTTTTAGGTTTCTGCAAGCCACTAAGAGAGCCAAGTTTGAGATGTAAAGCTGGATAACTGTACAGGATACTACCCCCACGCCTGCCCAGGAATGAGGGGAGAACTCCTGCCTTTTCACAATACAATACAACTATGCCCAGCTCCACACCTCCTCAGAGATGCACTCTTAAGATTTAATGGTAGCACAGCCAGCTAGGCCCAAGGATTTAGCCTTAGAGTCAGTTTGCCCATCAATCAGACACACGTTATGAACAGAATAAAGTTTATTTGACACAGAACTTAGCAATCAGACTAGAGATTAGAAAATAACAAAACTTATGGCCCTTTGGCCCTTACTAAACATTAAAGATCTACATAGTTACCAGGGTGATCCACAGGCAAGGAGTCCCAGTACCAAGTCCCTTGGAATAGTCCAAGTATCTTTAGAAACAAGAGGTCCATCTTTGCTAGCATGCAGCCATGTGTTGAGCTGCACAACCCAGTCCTTTGTCCCAGAGCACATGGCTGAGACAAAGCATTTCCAGAATAAGTCCATAGACAGCAGGTAACAAGAGCATAACAACAAGCAGAAAATCTGAGCTCGTCTTCGTGTTCAGACTGATAAAGGGCAATCTCAGGTTTCAAATGACCCTGGCCAGGAGCCAATTGAACAAGACCTGAGAGTGTCCAACTGTCCTGAGTGGTCAGTTGTCGTGGAGGCCACACCTGCAGTTGTGGTCTCCACCCCAACCCCAATTCTCATTGCGTACGTGTGTTTCTGCCATGCTTGGCAGAGGCATGTGGTTTATGACGGCAATTGCGTCCATTTGGTCAGAGCATCTGGCTTCAAGAGGAAATGCACACCACACTCTTAGACTAGGGGCGCTGTAAGAAGCCCAAAAAGAGCCAGAAAGACAAGGCCCTAGGCTCTTTGTCTTTCCCGTAAAATAATTTGACTTGATAACAAAACCCACATAAATACCAAGGGTTTAAAAGGGGGATTATATTTATTTATTTTAAAAGAATTATGAAGCCAGAATGCCAGCAGGGGGTTGGGGGCTATCCAGTGTTTTGCACGGAGTGTCACATGTATGACTATCTGCCCACTGGGCAGAAGTCTTGGGTGTGTCCTCGGTGCAAGGAGCTCCTGGTTCTCAGGGAACGTGTGTGCTCCCTTGAGGCCAAGGTGGCTGACCTGGAGAAGCAGAGACAGTCAGCTAGGCACACAGAAAAGACTCTCGGGGACTTGTTAGCTTCGTCCCACTCTGGATCTGGCAGCCCCGCTGCTGTCAGGGAGCATGAGGGTCTAGGGGAAACAGGGCACCATGCTGAGGATAAGGGGAATGTGCCCTCAGAAGGGACCTCTTCCCCAGCTGGTGAGCGGCTCTCCTTTTGCACCAAGGAACCATCCCTGAGCAGGGTGGGAGGGGGGCTCTTGGTAGTGGGTGATTCGATCCTTAGGCAGGTAGACAGCTGGGTGGCGAACCCGCGTACTGACCGTATGGTGACTTGCCTGCCTGGTGCGAAGGTAGCGGACATTACGCGTGTTTTAGATAGGCTGGTAGATAGTGCTGGGGAGGAGCCAGTGGTCGTGGTGCATGTCGGCACCAACGATGTGGGGAAATGCAGTCGTGAGGTCCTGGAGGAGAAATTTAGGCTGCTGGGCAGGAAACTTAGGTCCAGGACCTCCAAGGTAGCCTTCTCAGAAGTGTTACCTGTTCCACGCGCAGGGCCGGAGAGACAGGCAGAGATCAGGAGTCTCAATGCGTGGATGAGACGATGGTGTAGGGGGGAAGGGTTCAGGTTTGTTAGGCACTGGGATACTTTTTGGAACAAGAGGGAGCTGTACAGGCGAGACGGTCTCCACTTGTCCCGAGAAGGAACCAGGCTGCTGGCACTTAAAATCAAAAAGGTGGCAGAGCAGCTTTTAAACTGAATATTGGGGGAAAGCCGACAGGAGATGAAAAGTCTCTGGTTCGGGTTGGCTCATCTGAGAGAGGTGAGGGGGTACCGGTTGCTTTTCTACAGGGAGGTGGATTGAAATTGTCCACAGAGGCCATGGCTGGTGACATGGACTGCCGGACAACGACTCGAGATAGCAAGAGGAAGGATGCAGGCTTAACTTGTAAGGGAAATTACAGCTGTTTCTATACAAATGCTAGAAGTGTCCGAGGTAAAATCGGGGAGTTGGAGTGCTTGGTGTCGGAGGGAAAAATAGACATTGTGGGTATTTCTGAAACTTGGTGGGATGAGGAAAATCAGTGGGACACAGTGATTCCCGGTTATATATTATATCGGAAGGATAGGGGGGGAAGGGTTGGAGGTGGGGTAGCTCTGTATGTCAGAGAGGGTATAAAGTCTAGAAAGATTGAGAGGCTAAGTGAATTGGATTCGCTTCTGGAAGTTCTATGGGTTGAAATAGGGGGGCCAAAAGGAAACTTAACACTGGGAGTTTGTTATCGCCCACCAGATCAAAAGATAGAGGAGGATTATAAAATGATGAATGCCTTAAAGATAGCAACTAGACAAAAACACTGTGTAATAATAGGTGATTTTAACTACCCACACATTGATTGGGTCAATATGTGTTCTAGTCGGGAAAAAGAGATTGAGTTTCTAGACACTCTAAATGACTGTGCTATGGAGCAGATGGTCACGGAACCTACCAGGGGAGAGGCGATCCTTGATTTGGTCCTAAGTAACACTCAAGACCTGGTGAGAGATGTAAAAGTGATTGCACCGCTTGGAAACAGTGATCATAATGTTGTTGAGTTCATCATTTGTACAAATAGAGAATTGGCCAAAAAGACTCACACAACCATTTTTAACTTTAAAAGGGGTAATTTCTCTGATATGAGGGGACACGTGGGGAGGAAACTGAAAGGAAAAGTAGAAAGGGTCAAAACAATTGGGGAAGCTTGGGATCTATTTAAAACTACGATCCTAGAAGCTCAAAAAATATATATTCCGCAGGTTAGGAAAGGCACAAACAGGTATAGGAAAAAGCCTGCATGGTTAACAAACAGAGTAATGGAGGCTGTAAAAAGTAAAAAGAATTCCTTTAAGCAGTGGAAAGCTAGTCACAGTGAGGCTGATAAAACGGAACACAGGCTATGGCAAATAAAATGCAAGTCTGAGGTCAGGCAGGCAAAAAGGGAATATGAGGAGCATATAGCAAAAAACGTAAAAACCAACAATAAAACTTTCTTCAAATACATTAGAAACAGGAAACCAGCCAGGGAGGCAGTGGGGCCCTTGGACGACCAAGGGGTAAAAGGAGTATTGAAGGATGATAGGGAAATGGCTGAGAAGCTAAATGCATTTTTTGCCTCCGTCTTCACTGTGGAAGATGAGAAGTGCTTGCCCACTCCAGAACCACTGATTTCAGGAGGGGTGTTGGAAGACCTGAGTCAGATTGAGGTGATGAGAGAGGAGGTCCTAAAACTGATAGACAACTTAAAAACTGAAAAATCACCAGGCCCAGATGGCATACATCCGAGAGTTCTGAAAGAACTCAAATGTGAACTTGTAGATCTCCTGACAAAGATATGTAATCTTTCCTTAAAATCTGCCTCCATTCCTGAGGATTGGAAGGTAGCTAATGTCACTCCCATCTTTAAAAAGGGTTCCAGAGGAGATCCGGGAAATTACAGGCCAGTCAGTCTGACGTCGATACCGGGTAAATTGGTGGAAACCATTATTAAGGAAAGAATTAGTAGGCACATAGATGAACAAAACCTATTGAGGCAGACTCAGCACGGTTTCTGTAAGGGAAGATCTTGTCTCACTAACCTGTTAGTGTTCTTTGAGGGGGTGAACAAACATGTGGACAAGGGGGATCCAATAGATATTATTTACCTTGACTTCCAGAAAGCTTTTGATAAAGTTCCTCATCAAAGGCTCCTAAGTAAGCTCAAAAATCATGGGATAGAAGGACAAGTCCTTTTATGGATCAAAAACTGGCTAGTTCATAGAAAACAGAGAGTGAGTGTAGGTGGGCAATTTTCTCAGTGGAGGGTGGTAAGCAGTGGGGTACCGCAGGGATCAGTACTTGGTCCACTGCTTTTTAACTTGTTCATTAATGATTTGGAGATGGGAGTAAGCAGTGAAGTGGCTAAATTTGCGGATGATACAAAGTTGTTCAGGGTGGTGAAAACCAGTGAGGATTGTGAGGCACTCCAAGGGGATCTGTCAAGGATGGGCGAGTGGGCGTCAACATGGCAAATGGGGTTCAATGTGGCCAAGTGCAAGGTGATGCACATTGGAGCCAAAAATCCTAAATATAAATACACATTGATGGGGTCTGAACTGGCAGAGACTGAGCAAGAGAGAGATCTTGGAGTTGTAGTGGATAACTCACTGAAAATGTCGAGACAGTGTGTGACTGCAATAAAGAAGGCCAATGCTATGCTGGGGATTATTAGGAAGGGTATTGAAAACAGATCAGCCAATATAATAATGCCCCTATATAAATCAATGGTGAGACCTCATTTGGAATACTGTGTGCAGTTCTGGTCACCACACCTTAAAAAGGATATTATAGCTTTGGAAAAAGTGCAGAAAAGGGCAACTCGAATGATAAAAGGGTTGGAACACTTTCCCTATGAGGAAAGGTTAAAGCGCTTAGGGCTCTTTAGCTTGGAGAAAAGACGACTGAGGGGTGACATGATCGAGGTTTATAAGATTATGCATGGGAAAGAGCAGGTAAAGAAAGAGGTACTTTTCTCCCTTTCTCACAATACAAGAACTCGTGGGCACTCCATGAAACTGCAGAGCGGTCGGGTTAGAACGGATAAAAGGAAGTACTTCTTCACCCAAAGAGTGATTAACACATGGAATTCACTGCCACAGGAAGTGGTGGGTGCTACAAGCATGGACGGCTTCAAAAGGGAATTAGATAAGCATATGGAGCAGAGGTCCATCAGTGGCTATTAGCCACAAGGTATAGCTAGGGGCTCTGGGGCAAGTGATGCTCTGTCTTCTTGGTGCTTGGGGGGGGGTCAACAGTGGGAGGGCTTCTAATGTCCTGGCCCCACTGCTGGACCTCCTGATGGCACTGGTATTTCTGGCCACTGTGTGACACAGAGTGTTGGACTGGATGGGCCTTTGGCCTGATCCAACATTGGCGTCTCTTATGTTCTTATGTTCTTATGGTCCGACCATCTGGCTTCGAGAGGAAATCAAACCAGCAGGGGGTACATTCCAAAGGGGGGAGAACATGAAACCTTATAGTATCACAAGAGATACAGAAGGTTATAGGAATCACACAAGGGATACATGAAAGCTACAGGAATCAATATTTCTAAATATTTCTATACAATAACAATGTAGTGATTAAATAAATACCCTTGTATTTCTCTACCCAATGCATTCTGGAACGGCCAAAGGACACTGCCCATTTGTCCTTGACAGGGTCTTTCAGGATCATGTGTCTTCCTCTGGCCCACCCCAACTGAGGCCATCACCCTGTTCAAGGATATACTTGTGAAATCCTTTCTGCTAGGGGAGATCGGCATTATTGGACATCCTTTTGTCTCTTCTTTAATGGCCTGCACCCCTCCCTCCCCAGGTTTATCAGCTATGCTTCCGATTGTTTTATGTTGCTTTTATGCAGGTTGTTTATGCTGTTTTTAATGCTGTAATGTCCAGGCATGCTGAGTTGCTCATTCCGATAGATGAACCAAGGCATCTTCCTGGGCGTGACTGCTTGGCCCAGCCAGCACTGGTAGGACTCATGTTGCTGGACTGTGCGATTGAGTTTGGGAGCTGGTTTGGCTTTTGTGTTCGTAGGTGCTCTGAGCAGGCAGCACATGGCTCTTCAAAAGGCATACATAGATCTTGATGTAGGGTTGCCAAGTCCATCTTCCACCCCCAGCGGGGGACTTTGGGGGTGTTCCTGGAGGGGGCGGGGCATCCCCGACGTGATGACGTCATGTTGGGGGTGTCCGCCCCCCCCCCCCCCCCCCTGGCCAATGGCGGCCCCCCCCCCCCCCCCCCCCCCCCCCCGGCCGTGCGCCGGATCTCCAGAAACGGCAGTTCCCTGCACTCAAAATAGCCGGCAGCTGGCGTTTCCCCTTTAAGAGAAGCTGCGCTTCCCTTTTAAGAACGAAGCTAGCTTTTCCCTGCAAGCTTGCGGAGTTCGCGCTTGGGATGAAACACAGGTTGCACACCCTTAAAGGGAGAGAGTTGGGTGCCTGTGGGTGTTGGGGGTGGGGCTTCCCCCACCGGCCATCTGGCCAGCGGCGGGTAGAACCTCCCCAAAATGGGGGACCCCTGCGGGGGGGGGGGGTTTGGCAACCCTATCTTGATGTGGGAATCAGATGGTTCTGGTGCCTAGGCCCATGTCTGCTGAATAAGCAGACAACTTGAGAAATAGGGTTGCCAAGTCCATCTTCCACCCCCAGCGGGGGACTTTGGGGCGTTCCTGGAGGTGGCAGGGCATCCCCGATGTGATGACGTCACGTTGGGGATGTCTGCCGCCCGACACCCCCCCCCCCGGCCGTGCGCCGGATCTCCAGAAACAGCAGTTCCCTGCACTTAAAGTAGCCGGCAGCCGGCGTTTCCCCTTTAAGAGAAGCTGCGTTTCCCTTTTAAGAACGAAGCTGGCTTTTCCCTGCAAGCTTGCAGAGTTCGTGCTTGGGATGAAACACGGGTTGCACACCCTTAAAGGGAGAGAGATGGGTGGCTGTGGGTGTTGGGGGCGTGGGACCCCCAAAACGGGGGACCCCTGGCAAACCGGGGGGGTTGGCAACCCTGTTGAGAAATCAGAAGTCCCGGGGCTCCTGGGGCAGCCCATTCTCCCTCCTCATCTAGGGCTGCCAGATGTGAATGGGGAAATACCTGGAGATTTGGGGGGTGGAGCCTGAAGAGAGCGGGGTTTGGGGAGGGGCTTCAGTGGGGTATAAAGCCACAGAGTCCACCTTCCAAAGCGGCCATTTGCCCCAGGCGAACTGATCTATGTAGTCGGGAGATCAGTTGTAATCCCAAGGGATCTCCAGCCGCCACCTGTATCATCTTGGCCGCCCTGCCTCCATTTTGTTATATTGTGGGCAGCTGTGAACCTGTTGACGTTTCCTTGTTGTACAGCATAGTTATTTTAAGATGATCCCTTAAAGCAAAAAGCCTTTGCTTTAGTTTCACTTTCCATTTGCGTTGTCGGTTGCTGGCTGCGGCTGGTCATGGCGTAGCAGGGCCCAGATTAGGCCTTGCTTATGCTCTAGGTGGGGAGGCCATTCCACAGTTGAGGGCAGGGGAACCCCTAATTGTCGGGCCTCTGTCGGTCACCCCAGAAAGTCCCTCCCACTCCCTCACCGCTGGGGTGATTCTAGGATTGCTGGCTTTGGGTTGGAAAATACCGGGAGACTCTGGGGGTGGAGCTTGAAGAGGGCGGGGTTTGGGGAAGGGAGGGACCTCACCAGGGTATGATGTCATAGAGTCCAACCTCCAGAGCAGCCATTTTTTCCCCCAGGGGAATTGATCTTGGTCATCTGGAGATCAGCTATAATTAGCGGGAGATCTCCAGATGCCACCTGGAGATTGGCAACCCTACTTAAATTCTAATAAAGTTCTGTTTTTGCTAGAAGGTGCTGTGGACTTATTAAACAGATGTTTCACCAGGCATTCAGTGGAGGACAGTGACGGGATAGTATGGCATCTCGTAGGGCTCTTTTTGTAGCAGGAACCACTTTGCCTATTAGGCCACACACCGCTAATGTGGCCAATCCTCCGAGAGCTTACAGAGCTCTTCTTACAGGGGCTACTGTAAGCTCTTGGAGGATTGGCTACATTAGGGGTGTGTCGCCTAATAGGCAAAGGAGTACCTGCTACAAAAAGAGCCCTTTCCCCATCCCTCGCCTAAGGCTGGGGAGCTGAATTTTTCCCCCGCCATCTGGAATGTACCTTGTCTTATTTATTGATCTGTTTTTAGGTAGTTTAATGTTGGTTTTAATTTAAATTACTTTTTGTATGTTCTTTTGTTGTGAGCCGCCCTGAGCCCTTCTTGTAGGGAAGGGCGGCCTAGTAAATCTAACTTAATAAGTAAAAAAATAAATGTCGGCCCCGTTCACACGGCGAATTTGCCGCGGGAGAGCCACGAATGCCGGATGGATTTTCCAGGTGCGATCACAGCACAACATCTGACGGGTGTAGCGCACCCGCAACCAACCCGTGGCGTGCCACCGAAAATGTGCGGTTAAAAAGTACGTGACCAAAAGTACTGGCAAATGGTTTGCCGCAGGCTCCCAACGGACTCCGTCCGTGTGATCGTGCCAGCGTGGCTTTTTCCTCCGACCGTCTTCGTTGAAGCGCACACGCCGAGGGACGGAACCGTGGTTTGCCACCGACAGGTCTGATCGTGTTTTCACGGATCTAATTGCGCCACCGCAAATAGCCACACCTCCCCCCCCCGCATTTCCCGGCATGTGTGACCGGGGCCAAAATTTGTTTGTGCCATCTGGACTTGGGGTTGCCAGGTCCCCCTGGCCACCAGCGGGAAATGGGGGAGGGGGTAGAGTTGCCAGATACAGATTGGGAAACTGCTGGAGATTTGGGGATGGAGCCCCGGGGAGTATAGGTACCTTAGAGAGATACAGTGCCACAGAGTCCACCCTCCAAAGCTTCCATTCTTCAGGGGAACTGATCTCTGTGGTCTGGAGATGAGCTGTAAGTCGAGGGGATCCCCGGGTCCCTCCTGGAGGATGGCGTCCTTATACTGCACCCAGTGCTGCTCTTGCTGAGAAAACAGTTTGCATCAGAAGTCCCCGGGGAAGATTTATCTTTTATCTGCACCGGCAGTTCTTTGAGGGCCTGGCAAAAACGCCTTCAGAGGGGGAAAGTGCCATTTCTTGTCATTGCCGAAGGAATTCTCTGTCTTGCTTTTCTGAGCATCAGTCAGGGAACTAGATATATACATTTGGGTCACATCAGTGGGTGTCTTGGGAAAGAACTTTGCCGCTTTGTTAACTGGCAACGCTTTCAATTCTGGGCTTGTTATTGTCTTCCGGCATGGAGAGCTTTTGCGGGCCGTTCGCTCTCGGTACAGCCAGACTGTTGTTGCACACACAGAGAGAGGGAGAAGAGGAACACTCTTTTTAAAAAGGTAAGACTCAGACACTACTTGGCAAGTGCCGCGGATTGTCTCAGTGGCCTTTTAAGTGTGCCGCGCATTGGAGAAGCGTTTTAACGGCAAAGCATCGTCTGCAAGCAACCACATCCATCACTCGGCTTCAAACGCTACAGAGGAATCATTTATCATGAGTAGGCCGGTGCACCGGGAGTTGACAGCCGATTTGAAGTTTGGAGTCGATTGACGGCTCCTTTTGCAGACGCTGCTGATGTAAACTGGGGGCTCTGGCTGAGGAGTAGGGTTGTTGAACCTACTCTACGTCATTTATGCCCCACTGGTGTTATACCCCATTGAAATCCCTCCCCTTAGAGTTGCCAGCTCCGGGTTGAGAAATACCTGGAGATTTTGGGGTGGAGCCTGAGGAAGGCGGGGTTTGGGGAGGGGCGGGACTTCGATGGGATACAATGCCACAGAGTCCACCTTCGAAGCAGCCATTTTGTCCAGGTGAACGGATATCTGTTGCCTGGAGATCAGTTGAACAATGTCTGAGTCCAGGGGTACCTTTAAGACCAAAAATCAGCAAATACCGTGCTACAGACTATTATAAAATATCTCAAATAATTTATATATATATATTTGTTTTATATCTTTACAATTTATTCACCATATATTATTTATCATATAAGCCTCAATACATAGAAAGAATCATATATCAAAACATCTAAGTATCGTCTCTTAATATATCACAAAAGATATTGCACAACCCCTTTATTAATATCAGTCCTCCTTAATTATATAAAAGTTTTAAGAGGGAGGACTCCTTTAGGTCTGTTTTTTTTTTTTTTAATTTAAGAAATTTATTTTCCCGATTTTTCAATTCCAGACTCAATTTGTCCATTTCCGCAATGTCCAGTATTTTATGTTTAAGTTCTTTTATAGATGGTATATCTTTTGATTTCCACCGCCTTGCTATCAAGATCCTTGCTGCCGTCAATATGTATATTATTATAGATTTGTGATTTTTAATGCTATCCGGGATCATATTTAGTAGGTATATTTCGGGTTTTAAAGGGATATTAATTTCAAGTACTTCTCTTAGGGTTTTGTGGATTTTTTTCCAGTAAGGTTGAATTTTATCGCATCTTCACCAAATATGAAGATATGTACCTAGATTTTTTCCACATCTCCAACATAAATTAGAGGTTTGGGGAAAACATTTGGCAATTTTATCGGGGATCCTTTAGGTCTGTTTTGAGTAAGTGCCCAGTCTTCCTCCAACAGAGGTCCAGATATCCTCCTGTTTCAGTGTCTTCCTCAGGGAGTTCAACAGATATTTCCAAGCACAAAGTTGCCAGATACCAAAATATGTATCCAAATTTTTCAGTGAACGCTGCAAAAAGTCTCTCTTAGTGAGCTCAAAGCTTCCTCCAAAGTGAAAAGCACAATGCCACAGAGTCTACCTTCGAAGCAACCATTTTGGTCCAGGTGAACGGATATCTGTTGCCTGGAGACCAGCTGAACAAAGTCTGAGTCCAGGGGCACCTTTAAGACCAACAAAGTTTAATTCTGGCTATGAGCTTTTGCGTGCACAGACATTTTCTTCTGATACAAGTAGTGTGCACGCACACAAAAGCATTTACCCAAGATCAGTTCGTCTGGAGAAAATGGCTGCTTTGGAGGGTGGACGCTATGCCATTATAGCCGGCTGAGGTCCCTCCTCTCCCCAAACCCCGCCCTTCCCAGGCTCCACCCCTCACATCTCCGGGTATTTCCCAACCCAGAGCTGGCAACCCTAAGAAAAAGAAGAGATTGGATTTATACCCCGCCCTTCACTACCCAAAGGCGTCTCAGAGCGGCTTACAAACTCCTTTTCCCTTCCCCTCCCCACAACAGACACCCTGTGAGTTGGGTGGGGCTGAGAGAGCTCTGACAGAAACCGCTCTTTTTCAAGGACAGCTCTTATCAGAACTACGGCTTGCCCAAGGTCATCCAGCCAGGTGCGAATGGAGGAGTTGGGAATCAAACCCGGTTCTCCCAGATTAGAGTCCGCGCACTTAACCACTACACCAAACTGGCTCTCTAAGAGATACTGTGAGTAGCCTTCCTTGTAGGTGCTGATAGCTGTCTTCGTTTAGTGTTTTCTTGTAGCACGGTAAGCATTCTGTTCGAAGTCTAGGGATCATTTTTGCCAGTCAGAGAAGAAAATACTGTGGTGGCAGCTGTGAAGAGAACAAAGAACAGATCAACAGCCAGTGGGCTTGCCAGGAGCTTCAGGGTATGGACATGGAGGAGGCCATGTTCTCCTCTGCATCATGGCATCACTTCTGGGGGAAACTTGGAAGTTCCATTGGGTAGCTCTAGGAATTGCTGGAAACTCTGTGGTAGAACCATAGCGTTGTTGGTGATTCCTAAAGCTACCCAATCCCACTTCCTGGTTTTCCCCAGAAGTGACATCATGGTGCGCACAATGCCAACTTAAAAAAAATAATAATTGCCTGTACAGTGGGAGTTCTCCCGCTATAGAGGGAAGCCTGGCCGCCCTAACAGCCTGTGGAAAGAAGAATCTGGCAATCCCAGAGCCTCCTAGGGAGGCTGTCGCTGCGGGTGTCCCTTGAGTTCTGCATAATGCTACCCAGCACGACTGTCTTTGTGTTGTCTTTGTACAGATTCACAGAGCGGGAGAGAGCCAGGCGAGTATTTCTGACTCTTGGTGGTTTCCCTGCCGGCTGCAGGACAATGATTGACATCCCGGAACGGCTGCTTTCCTTGGCCTTCTCAAAGCGTCAGGGACCTGCCCTGAAGAGCATATTGTACACGCTTGAGAGCTGCATCGAAGGAGGAGAAGGAGGAGGCCGGAGGATTTCCAGCTCTTTTCATGACATTGGCGTTCACTTTGAAAAGAACCACCAGACTGTGCCTGGCCATTCGAAACAGAACTGCCGGAGGGTTTGCAGGCTGTCGGACGAAGGGATCGCTCGGTGGTTCACACTAAAAGGGAAGCCTCACCTATGAGTTTTTCTAGGGGCTCAGGGGGTTCCCCTCAGGCCAGAGTTTGCTGGGGATGCACCTGTAGGGATGCCAGGCGCCAAGTGGGGCCTGGAGATCGCCTGAAAACACAGCTCATCTCCAGGCTACAGAGATTTTTTTTCCCCAATTTTAAAATGTTTATTAAGATCAAGTATAACATTTCAAAACATACAATATCTGCAAAACATTATGTAGAAGTCTTGAGAATCCAAAATTACAAACCAGTCAGTTAGTCACCAACAAATCATTAAACTACATCACATATAACATCATATAACAAGATGGTATCAATCCCGTTCACCTATCCCACAGTGCTGTTTGAAACCATAAATTCCAATGAATTGAGTCAAGTCTAAAATACCATATTTTCGGGAGTCTGTTGCTCTGAAACACAAGAGGATCAACTCCCATGGGGAAAATGGCTGCTTTGGAGGGTGAGCTCTGTGGCATCGTACCCCACCGGGCCCCCTGCCCTCTCCAGGCTCCACCCCCAAATCTCCAGGAGTCTCCCAACCTGGAGCTGGCAACGTTACCCTTCCTGCCAGTGGCCCGGGGGAGAGGGTGACCTGGCAAAAGCCGTAAGACCACAGTCTGAAGGACCATAGAATCATAGAATCACAGAGTCGGGAGTGGCCAAGGAGGCCATCTAGTCAAACTTCTAGAGAGGACTGAGATCAATTCCCATCTTCCCCTGGCAGTGACATCACACCATCTACCTGGCAGCCTTAAAAAAAAAAAATTATCTCCTTGCTGCTCCAAGTAGTGGCAGGAAACAGGGGAGGGGGCCAAGGGACCCCTTACCCCTAGTGAGGGCCTGGAAACCCTGCCACCAATGTTCCCACTACGCTGTGGAGTCTTGTGAGCAAAAATTCTGCTTTGTGAGCCACCGGCTTCCCCACCTCGCTACAGCTTCTTGTGGACTCCCATAGGTGCTGTCCCTAAAAACAGAAATCATGGGATGTCTGATTATGGTTGTTCTGCTGTTGCCCCTGCCCCTTATCAAATAAATGTTCGTTAGGATCGCCGACTCTAATCTGGGAGAACCGGGTTTGATTCCCCACTCCTCCACTTGCAGCTGCTGGTGTGACCTTGGGTCAGTTACAAGTTCCTTCAGAGCTGTTCTCTCACAAGCAGTTCTGGGAAGAGCTCTCTCAGCCCCACCTACCTCGCAGGGTGTCTGTTGTGTGGAGGGGGAGGGAAAGGGATTGTAAGCCACTCTGAGACTCTTTTGGGTAGTGAAGGGCGGGGCATAAATCCAATCTCTTCGTCTTCTAAAATCTTCTAAAATTTCCCAACCCAGAGCTGGCAACCCGACAGGGCCCAAGAGTTTAAAGTTTCAAGGAAAAGTAGGGTTTTCTGAGGGGAATTGAAAAACTACAGGTGGTGGCACCGCATAGGTACTCACTGAGGGCACTCGAAGCATGAAGAGCGGCACAGGAGGAATAATGGGGACCAGCCTGTTAGAACTAAGATCGGCTTTGAATGGACTCTTTTTTAGGCTACCGGTATTAAAGATGAGGCATATTTCAAAGACATATTGACACTTATTTTGCCCGAGCCCTGTCAGCTCCCATTGTGTGGGATTCTTACGGCTATTCTGAAAACTGTAGAGGTTTTGTCCTGAGACGCAAAATATCTGCTAGGGGATTTAGTGCAAACATTAAAGCACGGCCGGCACTTTGAATCCATTCATCAGTTTCAGTCAGTCATGGTGAACAAAGCCTGATTTGTTTGTTATGAGGAAGGTGTCTCAGAAGGCCACAGACTGGCATGATACCTCCCCTTCCCTCTCCTGTAAGGTTTCCTGGTCCCCCTCTGGCCACCGGCAGGGGATTGGGGGGGGGGGTAGGGTTGTCCGATCCAGGATGGGAAACTCCTGAATATTTGGAAGTGGAGCCTGGGGACAGGGTTGCCAAGTGCTTTTTTAGCCGCAGTGGGGGACTCCCGGCTGGCGGCTGGAGTTTTCCCTCAGATGACCGTCGCCCCGCCCACAGCGTGCCCAGCGTGGTCGCGTCACTTCCAGGTGACGTGCACGTCAGGGTGGGGTTCCCCCCGGGGCCCGATCCGCCGGCAGCGGGGAATGGGCCTCTGGGGCGGCGTTTTCCCCGCCCCCCGGGGGGACTTGGATAGCCTACCTGGGGAGGACAGGGACCTCAGCGGGGTACAATGCCACAGAGCCCGCCCTCCAAAGCATCCATTTCCTTCAGGGAAACTCCTCTCTGTTGTCTGGAGATGAGCTGTAATTCTGGGGGGGATCCCCAGGTCCCGCCTGGAGGTTGGCATCCCTCATCCTGCCTCCCATTTTATACAGCTTGGGTACTAACTTCTTCCTGATTCCTGGGAGGGATGACAACACCACTTTCCACACCATCCGAATCAGATGACATGACAACTGTGGTCGGTTTTCTTTCCTATATATACGGATTCTAAGCCGTTGGGCTTCTCTGGACTTGGCACTGCCGGGGAACCACGGGAAAGGAGCGGAGGGCTCGGGGCTCTAACGTGGCCCGAGCTGGGGCTTGGCGGGGCGACAGACTTACAAAGGTATATGGAGTCGGCAGTCCGTTCAAAAACTAATAAGCGACTTTTATTAAAGGAAACACGTGCTTGAGAGTGCAGGTAAGAGATTTCATTTATTTGTTTGTTTGTTTTTCGAATTTCTTCCCCGCCTTCCCAGCCGAGGGCGGCTCAGGGTGGCTTACATAAGAAGAAACACATAAATTACAATAGAAACACAAATGACTATTAAAACAGTTCTAAAACCTTCTAAACCATCTAACATAATAAAGTGCTAGTCATTGTTGTTATTAATTTAACGGTGGCAGCCATTGTTGGGTGCTCCCTTCTCACAGGCGGCTCCTAGATCAGGGGTGTCAAACATGCGGCCCGGGGGCCAGATCGGGCCCTCGGAGGGCTGCAATCCGGCCTTCAAGGCCCTGGCTGTTTCCTGCTTCCTTTCCCAGTTCTGCTGCTGCAATAGCTCAGAGCAAGAGGTGTCCGTTATCGGAGACCGTTAAATAGACAAAATATTGCAAGAGTGCTAGTGTTTTAAGCATGTTTTATTTAAAGTTTAACAATACAAAAAAGTTGCCGAACAAGTTCAATATACTTATGCAAAATATTAGTAATTTAATACATATTCTTTTTGTTTCAGTAGCTGCACATCCAGAGACCGAAGTCCCAACAAGACGAACTTGCTCGAGATTTTAGCTGTTCGTTTCGGCCAAAGTCTTTGTCACATCTCAGTTTGTAGTCATTCTTTCTGTTCACAAAGTCAATTCACAAGTGGCTGAACACAGCTCCCAACTGATATTAGAATTTTCTGATAACAAATTTGTTATCAATATGTATTAAATTACTAATATTTTGCATAAGTATATTGAACTTGTTCGGCAACTTTTTTGTATTGTTCGACTCTCTAGGGTTGCTGGGTCCTTGTTGCTGTTTCCTTTTATTTAAAGTTTAAAACAACTTTAATTGTGCCAATGTCCTTTATGAAATTTATATCTCAGCTACCTGGCATTACATTTTGTGACACACATGGCCTGGCCCAACAAGGTCTCCTTTATGTCAGATCCGGCCCTCATGAGTTCGACACCCCTGACCTAGATCTTCCTTTGGTTGTCCTTTAGGCAGCTGGCTCATGCTATTGTTGGAGATTCCGGGGGGGGGGGGGGGCGTGGAGCATTCGATTACCTACTCTAACTACCCAGATGGTGTTGGATGCTGGACGCATGTGCAGCCTCCATGGTGCAAGATAGAGATCCCGCACCTTCTTTGTTGTGTGCATGTGTGCGAGAGAAGAGTGAGAGAGCAGAAGCAGAGGAAATTGCCCCGAAGAGTAGCATTCTGCTTCAAAGGAAAGGATCAGATAGCAGGAAGGAAAGGATGCTCTGGGTGTCCTGACCTCTCTATCTGTCTACACTCTTTGGTGCCATCTTCTCAAGTCTGAGACAGGAGACAACGCAAAGTCCTCTACTCTAGCATAAACCACAGCTTAACCCTGGTTTATTGGCAAGAGAACAAACCACAGTTTGTTGTTTCATTTGGTCTGAACATCGCAACCAACTGCAGCTTCTTTGGAAGCACGACGAATTTGATAGCCAAGATACATTTGAGGGGAGGCTGAGAAAGCACACAAGCCTGAAGAGACTTGAGGCTCATTTGTGGGGTTTTTTGTTTTGTTTTGAAACTTGAGGCTCATTTGTGAAACACCAAACTGTGGTTTGTTGATGGACTGTCAGGTCACCAGAGGCAGAGCCCATCCTGTACCTCGCCAGCTTCATCATTCGATGATCTTAGGGCTCAACTAGATGATATGTGTGGCATGAATCAGGTCAGGGGTGCCCCAACCCAACTCATGTCACATGTAATGTCCGGGAACGAATGTTTCCAAGGGCTGCAGGAACTGATTCATCCAATGAGTGCAGGGGAGGGAGGGCGTCAGCTGTCCTCCTCCACCGTTTTGCAGAACTGAAATGGCTGCGGGTGAGATGCAGTCCCCATGCATGGAGCCTCACAGTGGGGTCCAACAGTGCCCTGATGTCCATTTTGGGTTAGGAAAACGGCAGAGAAGGGGAGATGGAAGCCCCTCCTCCCCACACACTGCATTTGTGAGACAAATCTGCCCCATGGCATTTGGGAACCTTAGTTCCCCAATGTTATACATAACATAAATTGGGTCAGGGGACTCCAACCTGACTCGTGTCATACATATCAGCTAGTTGAGCCCTTATGCTCTTGTTTTAAAGTGCAAATGGGTTTAAAGTGCAGATGAGAAATTTGATGTTTTAAACCAATCTTCTTCTTCGTCTTCTCCTTTTGCCTAGTCCACTCCTCCTTTTCTTCTTCTACTCCTCCTTCTCATCCTCTTCTTCCCCCCCATCCTTCTTTATTATTCTAGGTGATTTGACAATTATATACGAGTCCAGTAGCACCTCAGAGACCAACAAGATTTCAAAAATCAACATTTCAAAAATAACCTTTCAAAAATCGAAACTCCCTTCATCAGATACAAGTAGGAGTGGAGATTCCATAGTCCTTATATCCCAGCCTGAAGGTGGGGGGGGGGGGGGGGTTTGCAGAGAAGGAACTCCGGATGCAGAGGTACAATGCAAAATGTAATCACCTGGATTAGACCAGAGAGGAAATACCTGGGGGCAGAAAATTAGCATCTGTAAGGTAAAGGTAAATGTTTCCCTTGCTCGAAAGCCAGTCGAGTCCGACTCTAGGGTTGCGGTGCTCATCTCCATTTCAAAGCTGAAGAGCCAGCGCCGTCTGAAGACGTTTCCGTGGTCATGTGGCCAGCACGAGGTGCACGGAACGCTGTTACCATCTGTTAACATGTTAGCATCTGTAGTGAGATAAAAACCCAATGTCTCTATTCAGCCCAGGAGGGGGCGGGGTCCATTCAAAACTCATGAATTAACTTGAGTTCAGCAATCTCATGTTACAACTTCCCTTTGAAATTTCTTTGTTCAGGGACTGCCACTCTTCAGTCAGCGACGGAATGACCTGGAAGATTAAAATGTTCTCCCACTGGTTTTTGAGTGTTGCGTTTTTTTTAATGTCGGAGTTGTGTCCATTTATTCCTTTGTGCAGGTACTGACCTGTCTGTTCGATGTAGAGAGTGGAAGGGCATTGCTGACATTTGATGGCATAGATAACATTGGAAGATGAACAAGTGGATGAACCTGAGATGGCATGGCAGATATGGCTAGGCAGCCCCATAACTGGACCCTTTTTGGGGGGGGAGCAGAGGGGGCACGGTGGCTCATTTAATTAACAGAGCTAATTGCCTGCTCCAGCCAGTAAGCTAGCCTTTCCTCCTAGGGAAGGAGCTCCAACCTCCTCTGTGCTTTTTCCCACCTCTACGGCAGCTTTTTTGGGAAAGGCAGATAATGCTAATGCCCGGGTACCCAGTTTGGCCCTCAGTATTAGGTTCTCCTGCCCCGGTATGGGGTGCTGCACAAGTTTCCCTTGCTGTGCCTTGCAAACTGCACCGGTGTGCAGGCCGGGGGGGGGCTTTGGGAAAAGAATGTCACTCCTCCGGGAGAAGAGGGCAGCACAAGGGCTCTGCGGGGCTGGCTCCGGGGGGGGTGGGGGAGAAGAAGAGAAAGAAACAGAAGAAAAACAAACATGTGGTGGGGGAGAAGAAGAGAAAGAAGAAGAAGAGGAAGAAGAAGAAGAAGAGGAAGAAGAGGAAGAGGAGGAGGAGGAGGAGGAGATTGGATTTATACCCCGCCCTTCACTACCCAAAGGTGTCTCAGAGCGGCTTACAAACTCCTTCCCCTTCCCCTCCCCACAACAGACACCCTGTGAGGTAGGCGGGGCTGAGAGAGCTCTGACAGAAACTGCTCTTTTTCAAGGACAGCTCTGACAGAACTACGCCTTGCCCAAGGTCATCCAGCAGGTGCAAGTGGAGGAGTGGGGAATCAAACCCGGTTCTCCCAGATTAGAGTCCGCGCACTAAGCCACTACACCAAACTGGCTCTTAAAAGGAGAATGGGGGAAGGGCCATAGTCCTGAACCTCAGCAATCTAGTTGCAGAGGATAGCTGTGTCGGTCTCTGCTTGCTGCCGCCGTCCCTCCGCCTTGCTCTCAAGTGGTGCCAAAAGCAAACCGGTATCTGACAGAGCTTTGACTCTCAAGGGTTTATAGCCCCGAAACTCTCGTTGGTCTCTAAGGTGCTACTGAACTCACATCTAGCTGTTCTACTGCAGCCAGTTTGGTGTAGTGGTTAAAAGCGCGGACTCTAATCTGGGAGAACCAGGTTTGATTCCCCACTCCTCCACATGCAGCTGCTGGTGTGACCCTGGGTCAGTTACAAGTTCTCTCGGAGTTGTTCTCCCAAGAGCAGTTTCTCTCAGAGCTCTCTCAGCCCCACCTACCTCACAGGGTGTCTGTTGTGGGGAGAGGAAGGGAAAGGAGTCTGTAAGCTGCTCTGAGACTCCTCCAGGAAGTGAAGGGCAGGGTATAAATCCAGTCTCTTCTTCTTTTTCTGAAACTAGGTGATTTAAATCACGGGTTTAAATTGCCTTGACCTAACCCCTTTAGAATAAAAGAACCTGTTCTGGTGTTCTTGTGATCTCTCGATCCTTTTGTCATCCTGAGTTCGCAGGCCTTGCATGAAACGCGGCAGTCTGTCTACAGTCGCGCCTTTCTGCTCTTTTGATTCAAAGCTCTTCTATCAAGCTGAAGTGTTCCACTTCCTTCCTAAATTTGTTTGTATTTCTCCCCCCCCCCTCCTTTTTTGTGCACTCCTCGTAATCACAAAAATTTGGAAGGGGGGATCCCCCCCCTTTAAACCATCTGGAAGCTGCAGGAAGCCCCAATTATCTGCACGCACTTGAAATCACGAGAGCGTTACATTGGAATATTTCTTGCATTTTATGAAAACTCAATCCTATAAAAAGATTCAAATTGGCGCGGCGTATAATTAAATGCGGCCCGTGGAAGGAGAGGGTGCCGTTGTTTCAGCGGCTCGAGGTGCAGGATACATCCAATTAAAAAAGGAAGGGAAGCGGCAGTACCTGAAGTCCCAGCCCATTTTCTGGCACCACCAGGCGACCTGTCAATTAAAGCCACTTTCTAAAGCTGGAAACTTTAACCTAGAAGTTGCACAAGAAAGTTCTTGAAACCAAAGGCTCTCGTTGGGATCAAAGGAAGCACCCCGCGTTTCTCCCTGGCTGCTGCTTTGTGTTTTGTTCTCTGCTTCCAGTGCCTAAAATATAAAAAGCCTTGTTTCTTGCCTTAGTTTTTTAAAAAAACAAACCATACCAAAAACTGTGCATGCGTGTGGATCTTTAAAGTGCCACTTTTCTTATTCCAATGAATGGAAATGGGGTTTTCCTGACATTAATGGAAATGGGATCTTCCTGATATTGAGACCCAGTGTGGTGTCGTGGTTAGGAGTGCGGACTCTAATCTGGGAGAACCGGGTTTGATTCCCCACTCCTCCACAAGCAGCCAGCTGGTGTGACCTTGGGTCAGTCGCAAGTTCTCTCAGAGCTGTTCTCTCAAGAGCAGTCCTCGAAAGAGCTGTCTCAGCCCCACCTGCCTCACAGGGTGTCTGTTGTGGGGAGGGGAGGAGAGGGGAAAGGAGATTGTAAGCAACTCTGAGACTCCTTTGGGTAGTGAAGGGTGGGGTATAAATCCAATCTCCTCCTTTTCCCCTTCCTTCCTTCCTTCCTTCCTTCCTTCCTTCCTTCCTTCCTCCAGTCAGTCGCAAGTTCTCTCAGAGCTGTTCTCTCAGGAGCAGTCTTCAAAAGAGCTCTCTCAGCCCCACCCACCTCACAGGGGTGTCTGTTGTGGGGAGGGGAGGGGAAAGGAGATTGTGAGCCACTCTGAAATCATCTCTCTTCTATTCTTCTTCTTCTATTTACTGAATCTGTCCCTTTTGCCATGGAAAAAGGACTGAGTTATATAAGATGGCCCACTTTTACTGCATCTGGCCTGGATGGCCCAGCCTAGCCCGATCTCATTGGATCTCAAAAGCAAAGCCATGTTGGTACTTGGATGGGAAACCACCAAGCAAGCCCAGGGTTGCTGCAGAGAGGCCGGCGATGGCAAACTACCTCTGCTTGAGAGCCAGTGTGGCGTAATGGCTAAGAGTGGCGGACTCTAATGTGGAGAGCCAGGTTTGGTTCCCCACTCCTCCTCCACAAGAAGACTTCTGCAAGACCTTGGGCCAGTTCACAGTTCTCTCAGGACTCTCTTAGCCCCACCTGCCTCACGGGGTTCCTGTTGTGGGGAGAGGAAGGGAAGGTGGTTGTAAGCCGCTCTGAGACTCCTGAAGGTACATAAGATCAGAGTTCCCTCTAAGCTGAGTTAGTGTGAGCTAGCTCACCATTTTTCAGCCTCTGGCTCACACATTTTTGTCTCCGCTCAGGAAGGAGGGCTCCAGTCCAGAGCAAACTAATTTATGCAGTAGCCAAATCACTCGCTCACAGTTTTTATGCCAGTAGCTCACAAAGTAGAATTTTTGCTCACAAGCCTCCACAGCTTAGAGGGAACATTGCATAAGACCATAACAACATAAGACAGAAGCCAATGGTGGATCATTTATAAAGCACTCATAATGTACAGAAGCCTTCAAAGCAGTATATACAGGCAAAACCCCAATCCTTGTATGAAATCAGTCTCAATTGGGCATCCGATCACCAATGGAACATTTTCTCATATAGTCGGTGAGCCTCAAGGTGTGGTCAGCATCTGTACATTATGAGTGCTTTATAAAGTTTGATGAAGTTTTTGAAGAAGAGCCACTGAAACGAAGATTGAAATCCGGAGTCTTCGTCTTTGTACTACTTATTCTGTACTACCGATGTACTTGTGCATTACATGATGTATTTTGCTATCACTGACTACATGTGGTTTCTTGTTACTCCTTGTTAGTACAGGGTTATCTTGTTATATAAACATTTTTCCTGCTGTTTATATTACTCGGGCACTCTTGGGTCTGCGTTATTTATGCAGTGTTTGTTTGTTTCCTGATCCTGTGTACTGTGTTATCGTACTTGTTTAGCAGCAGTGTGGATCCAGGAGTCCATACAAGTTGCCTTCCATGACGCCATTAGCCTGGAGTGAGTAACAGGGATGGGCACGAACCCACAAATGAACCCCAGTTCAAGCACAAACCAAGTCAGTTTGTGGTTCACGAACCAGGGGTTCGGGAGAACTGTCTCCCACGATCCACCCATGAACCTCCACCCACGAACCAGTTCATACAGTGGTTGAGTTCGTTGGAGGATTGCGGTTCAGAGCTCATGAAACCCACGAACCTCCAACGAACCTCCGTTTTCCCAGTTCGTGCCCACCCCTAGTGAGTAAAGCCCCATCAGTGTCTCAACGATCCCTGATTATATCACCCCAAGCAGCTGTGTGGATGGTGTGGCCAGCCAGAGAACCAGCCCTGGTTATACCAGAAGGTAGATGAAGGTTCCCATTCAGATGTGCATCCTCTTGAAAGCAATGACGTGGATCCTGCGGAAAATCTGCACCAACAGGAGGGATTTCTATCAGCAGAGTGGGATCTCCTTGCCTTCCTTTCCTCCTGCAGGCCGGAATGCTCCCCCAAATGCTGCTCCTGGTTGATTTATTTCTATTTATTTCTATTTATATCCTACCCTTCCCGAAAGCGGGCTCAGGCGAGTCACAGCGATAAAGGACAATCAATAAACAGTTAAGAGAAGTAAATATCAGCAGTAAAAAACAGTTAAAAACAGTTAAAAGGTAGGCATTGCACCAATTACATATTCAGCAGTCCTAATAGCTGGGAGCTGCGGTGGCTCAAGTGCTTAAGACGCTGAACTGCAGGCTGTGGAAGGTCAGTAGTTCAGCAGTTCGAGACCCGGGTGCCGCATGACGGAGTGAGCTCCCGTCTCTAGTTCCAGCTCCTGCCAACCTAGCAGTTCGAAAGCAAGAAATTGCAAGTAGGTAAATAGGTACCACTTCGGTTGGAAGGTAACAGCGTTCCGTGCGCCTTGGTGTTTAGTCATGCCGGCCACATGGCCACGGAAACGTCTTCGGACAGCGCTGGCCCTTCGGCTTTGTAACGGAGATGAGCACCGCAACCCTAGAGTCGGATTCGACTGGCTTTCGAGCAAGGGTACCTTTACCTTTACCTTAATAGCTGGGAACAATGGGGCCGCAGTCGAGCCCTAGAGATCTTATTGATAGATGCATAACGTTAAGAGACTGCAGCAGGGAGGCCAATTGGTGGACGCCCACTGGCTCAACCAAAGGCCTGGTGGAACAGCTCCATTTTGCAGGCCCTGCAGAACTGTAATAGGTCTCGCAGGGCCCTGATCTCCATCAGGAGCATGTTCCACCAGGCCGGGGCCAAGGCAGAAAAAGCCCTGGCTCTGGTTGAGGGTAAGCAGACATCTTTCGGGCTGGGGACTACCAGCAAGTGATGATCCATGGAGCGCAAGGCTCTCCGGGGCATGCATGGGGAGAGACGGTCCCTTAGATATGCCCACCCCAGGCCACATAGGACTTTGAAGGTCATCACCAGCCCCTTGAGATGAATCCGGTACTTGATTGGTGCCATTGGCAAAGCACCGGCAGTCAGCAGGTGCGCCGTCACATTTTGCACCGGCTGGAGTTTCCGGATCAGTCTCTAAAGGTAAGCCTGCACAAAGCGAGTCGCGGTAATCAAGCCTGGGAGTGACCATCGCGTGGATCCCTGTAGCCAAGTCCTGCGGGGAGAGATTGGGAACCAGTTGCCTGATCTGCCAGAGATGATAAAAGGCAGATCTGGCAACTGTGGCGACCTGGGCCTCCGTGGAGAGTGAGGGATCTAGGACAGATCTGCACGTTCCCCCCCCCCCCATAGCTAGCAATCCAAAACAGTCCAGTGGAGCCTGAGCGGTGGGTGTTGCCTTCTGACACACGTCCGGTGATGCCAGGGGGTGTGGCATATGCGAATAAGTTATGCTAATGAGTTATGCTAATGAGCTCCTGCACCTCTTTTTCTACGCAATGACCCCTGCGTACACTGTTGTTTACCTACTGTTTTTTGTGTAAGCTGCCCTGAGCCTGCCTCGGTGGGGAGGGTGGGGTAAAAATCAAATAAATAAATAAATAAATAAGAAAGAGACAAATTAATGATCTCTCCCAGGGGGCCTGAAATACCATCCTGTTGGAATTGCAAGTTGCTTACACTTCAGTCATTACAGAGTTAAATGTTGTTTGTTAGGAAACAGGATGTTACGTTACATAACGTATTCAACCGAGAAAGTTTGTGGGAGTTGTTTACCCTAATGAAGTGACCTGTAACCTTTGTATTGGTCAACTAACAACTTGTTTGTGGAAATGCTTTGATCTAGCATTAATATATTCACAAGATTTATGGCCCTTTGTGTGAACCAAAGAGGAAGTTCTCTTCTAGAAGCCAAGACAGATAGAAAGATGTAGCTGTTAGCATATATTACTGAGAGTAACTGCAAGTATGTAACCTTTCATTTTATTTCTTTTATCCAAAGTACCCTACCCATGTTTTATTTTGTTTTATAGTAAAGATATTTTTCTTTTACTAAGTGTGAGCTCTTGTGTTTGCAATACGACGAACGACCCTGAATCAAAGAATCCCAACACATCCCCACAGGCTTTAACCAGCCAGGAAGGGCGTGGGTCGAGGAGGTAAGTGGTAGGCTTCACAGCTGCCGGGATCTCGTCGACTTCCTCCTGGGAGAGTCAGTTGAAATGGTCCAACACTGGACCTGGATCAGGGGCTTCCAGTTCCTTTACTGTATCAACGGTGGTTGGGAGGTCCTGGTGAAGTGACATGACTTTATCCGTGACATAACTCACAAATGCCTCACAGCTAATAGCCTACTATCTTGCCTGCATTGCGACAGTCTGGTTACTGACAAAATAGTTCTAAATAACTGGGCCGGGCGCAAGTTCGCAGATGCAATGGAGGTCACATAGAACGCTTTCGTAGCAGTCTTCACTGCCATCTCATAGGCTTTCATAAACAAAGAAGAAGAAGAAGAAGAAGAAGAAGAAGAAGAAGAAGAAGAAGAAGAAGAAGAAGAAGAAGAAGAAGAAGAAGAAGAAGAAGAAGAAGAAGAAGAAGAAGAGATTGGATTTATACCCCACCCTTCACTTGGAGTCTCAGAGCAGCTTACAAACTCCTTTCCCTCCCCTTCCCCGCAACAGACACCCTGGGAGGTAGGTGGGGCTGAGAGAGCTCTGACAGAAACTGCTGTTTTTCAAGAACAGCTCTGACAGAACTACGGCTTGCCCAAGGTCATCCAGTAGCTGCAAGTGGAAGAGTGGAGTCCGCGCACTTCACCAAGACACCAAGATATTCTTGCTGCTTCATCATGAGCACACCACCACCCTCGCTCTAGCCGTCTCAGCTCTCGCTTCGTCCTTTGCAGCTCCAGGGTATACCACGAGGTTGCTTTCGTTCAGGGGCAGAGAAGGTGCTGGGGGTGTGTGTGATCTCATTGATAGCTTCGGAGATTTGGCCAAACCAGACCTCAACCAGGAGGACTGTCATGTGGCAGTCAGTGCGAACTAGAAGGCCAAATTCTATGCCAAAAGTGGCTAATAAAAAGCACTTCTCACCACCAGAATTGTGTGTTTCTTTCAAACAACTGCTCTGTCCGAATGCCCCACCTCTTCAGTGGCTCAGATCAGGACAAAGACACCCCAATCTGATGTGAGCAGTGCCCCATCATTCAAACCCCAGACTGGCCAAGCGCCATCACCTCCGTCTTGCCTCCAGTTCTCCTCCATTCCCCAGTCTCTTCCCACTGTGATGTGCCTGTTGCCAATCCAGCTTCAGGAACTCCAAGGAAAGCTGGTCAGAGGTTGCCACCTTCTGTCCGGATGAAGTATTGCATGCTGTGCCCAGCCAGGGTGTATTTTCTCCCTATGCAAATAAAGAACCCTAAGACTTTTTTCATGAACAATCTGAAGACGTGTGCGTGCACACCAAAGCTTATACCTTGAATAAAACATTGTTGGTCTTAAAGGTGCTGCTGGACTCAAACTTTGTTCTGTTGCTTCAGACCAACGCGGCTACCCGTCTGACTGTTTCATGAGTAGCGACTGCTGGTTTTTGTCTGAGCATTGTGGCCATTGAGGCTGTTTAAAGGTAAAGGTAAAGGTAAAGCCAGTCAAATCTGACTCTAGGGTTGCGGTGCTCATCTCCGTTTTAAAGCCGAAGAGTCAGCCCTGTCCGAAGACGTTTCCGTGGTCATGTGGCCGGCATGACTAAACACCAAGGCGCATGGAACGCTGTTACCTTCCCACCAAAGCGGTACCTATTTATCTACTTGCAATGTCTTGCTTTCGAACTACTAGGTTGGCAGGAGCTGGAACTAGAGACGGGAGCTCACTCTGTCATGTGGCACCCTCGGGTCTCGAACTGCTGAACTACCGACCTTCCACAGCCTGCAGTTCAGCGTCTTAACCACTTGAGCCACCGCAGCTCCTGAGGCTGTTTACTGGTATAATATATTTGCAGCTCTTTGTAAAGTGATATTGGGTTCTGCAGGCCCTGCGAAACTGTAATAGGTCTCGCAGGGCCCTGATCTCCACCAGGAGCATGAAGCTGCCTTCTATTGCATCAGACCCCGGGGCCATCAAGGTCAGTATCATCTACTCAGACTGGCAGCGGCTCTCCAGGGTCTCAGGCAGTGGTCTTTCACGTCATCTCTACTGCCAGATCTTTTAACTAGAGATGCCGGGGATTGAACCTGGGACCTTTTGCATACCAAGCAGAGGCTCTTCCACTGAACCACAGTCACTTCCTAGCTACCATACTGAATTAGACCATTGGCCCATCAATGTCAGTATTGTCAGACTGCCAACGGCTCTCCAGGGTCTCAGGTGAAGGTCTCCCCCATCACCTCCTGCCTGGTCCTTTTAACTGGAGATGCCGGGGATTGAACCTGGAACCTTCAGCATGCCAAGCAGTTGCTCTACCACTGAGCCATGGCCCCTCCCCTTTCAGGCAGGGGTGTAATGCCTGAAACAGACTCTCCTTTGGAGAAGATGTAGCTATTTCCCCCACATATACCTAGAGGCCATCATCACGTTGGGTCAGCTCAGATCCTGTGTGAGAATCAACCCAAAAGAAAAGGAAGCATTGTCGAACACCAGAGAGAAATAGCAGGAGAATGACATACAGTAGACCCTTGCAATTTACGATCACAGACTCATGACTTCCATTTCCACCTGTTTGCAGGATGTAGTTTGATCATGTAATGTGGTCTCTATTAATGATTTGGAGTTGGGAGTATGCAGTGAAGTGGCTAAATTTGCAGATGACATGAAGTTGTTCAAGGTGGTGACAACCAGGGAGGATTGTGAGGCACTCCAAAGGGATCTGTTGAGGATGGGCAAGTGAGCGTCAACATGGCAAATGGGGTTCAATGTGGCCAAGTGCAAAGTGATGCACACTGGAGCAAAAAATCCTAACTATAAATACACGTTGATGGGGTCTGAACTGGCAGAGACTGACCAAGGGAGAAATCTTGGAGTCATAGTAGATAACTCAATGAAAATGTCGAGACAGTGTGCAACTGCAATACAAAAGGCCAACGCTATGCTAGGGATTATTAAGAAGGGAATTGAAAACAAATCAGCCAGTATCATAATAAAGGTAAAGGTAAAGGTTCCCTTGCTCGAAAGCCAGTCGAGTCCGACTCTAGGGTTGCGGTGCTCATCTCCGTTTCAAAGCCGAAAAGCCAGCGCTGTCCGAAGACGTTTCCATGGTCATGTGGCCGGCATGACTAAACACCAAGGCGCATGGAACGCTGTTACCTTCCCACCGAAGTGGTACCTATTTATCTACTTGCAATTTCTTGCTTTCGAACTGCTAGGTTGGCAGGAGCTGGAACTAGAGATGGGAGCTCACCCCGTCTTGCGGCACCCGGGTCTTGAACTGCTGAACTACCGACCTTCCACAGCCTGCAGTTCAGCGTCTTAACCACTTGAGCCACCGCAGCTCCTTCAGCATACTTTAGGGGGAATGAAAAAGGAAGTGATTCTAATATCTTATTGGCATTTTTCTCTACATAGGAATAAAGTCTAGAGAAGGTTTTACAAAGCTTGGAAATGAACTGAAAATATTATTTTTATGAACTATCAACAATTATATGTGTTTAAAATTAATTAACAGGTCCCATATAAAATAAACTCATGAAATAAAATAGAAAGGTGTTGTTTTTTTC
>NW_015171517.1:792783-821218 GCF_001447785.1 Gekko japonicus
CAGCAGCGGCGGTCGCAGAGTGTTTCCTGCGCATGCGCAGGGGACGCTCTGTCAGTTTCGGGGGGATTTAAGTATCCCCCCGATTGTTTTTGTTAGGTTTAGGATTTTTGTGCACATGTGGGGACCGCCCCACGTGCGCTCAAACCTCTCCCTCCCCCCCGGTCCCCCCCCCCGATGTGCGGATTTAAGTATCCGCACACCAGGGGGCGACTTGAGAATTAGATATATAGATATGGAGCAGAGGTCCATCAGTGGCTATTAGCCACAAGGTATAGATAGGGGCTCTGGGGCAAGGGATGCTCTGTCTTCTTGGTGCTTGGGGGGGTCAACAGTGGGAGGGCTTCTAGTGTCCTGGCCCCACTGGTGGACCTCCTGATGGCACCTGGTATTTTTGGCCACTGTGTGATACAGAGTGCTGGACTGGATGGGTCATTGGCCTGATCCAACATTGGCTTCTCTTTTGTTCTTATGTTCTTACCCCATATTTACTGCCACTGTGTTATCACTGTAATCATTATATTGCTAAATCTTGCAAGAACTGTGGTTGTTTTGTTTCCAGTACTCATGTATTTACCCGCTGCAGCAACCCTAGGAATGGTGAGGGCCTATCATAATCTTAATGCACTTAGAAAAGAGCAAGAGTCCAGTAGCCCCTTAAAGACTAACAAAATTTGTGGCAGGGGAGGAGCTTTCATGAAGCACTGAAGAAGTGACGTGACTCACAAACGCTCCTCCCCGCCACAATTTTTTTTAGTCTTTAAGGGGCTACTGGACTCTTGCTCTTTTCTACAGCTACAGACAGACGGCTACTCATCTTGATCTATCTTCAGGCATTTAGTTCAAGGAAGCTAGCTAAACGGAGGACATGACTGAAGTTTAGGAAATTATGCATAGTATAGATGTAGTTTGATCATGTAATGTGGTCTCTATTAATGATTTGGAGTTGGGAGTAAGCAGTGAAGTGGCTAAATCTGCAGATGACATGAAGTTGTTCAAGGTGGTGACAACCAGGGACTGCAAGAAGATCAAATCAGTCAGTCCTAAAAGAAATCAACCCTGACTGTTCCCTGGAAGGCCAGATAAGGAAACTGAAGCTCAAATACTTTGGCCACCAAATGAGAAGGGAGCACTCACTGGAGAAGACCCTGATGCTGGGAAAGATTGAAGGTCAAAGAAGACGGGGACGGCAAAGGATGAGATGGTTAGACAGTGTCATCGATGCAACAAACATGAAATTGAGCGGGCTTCGGAGGATGGCGGAAGACAGGAGGGCCTGGCGTGATCTGCTCCATGGGGTCGCGAAGAGTCGGACTCGACTGTGCGACTGAACAACAACAACGTAGAGAATACAGTGTGAGAGAACCTTTCTCTCTCTCTCGCTCATAATAACAGAACTGAAGGAGTGAACACACAATGTCAGTGATGGGCAGGCAGTTCAGGAGAGAGGGAGGGAAAGGCAGTTTTCCCCAAAATGTGTAATCTGTCCAACGCTGAAGCCCTTTGCATGTCAGTGCCCAAATATCGTCTCACGGTGAATAAGACTGCCTGTCAGCCATGAAATATTAAAGATCTTTGCATCCTAGCTATTAAATACCGTCAAATAGCATTGTAGTCCAACTGAGAAAAAATATCTAGTACGGAAATCATGCCTGGGTGGTCAAAAGCGCTGTCGAGTCATAGCAGACGGGGGATCCCCCTAGGGTTTTCAAGGCAAGAGATGAACAGTGATGGCCAGGTAGGATCTCTCTTTAGCTGGGTGGTTACCAGTAGGGTATGAAGCCTTTCTCCCGCTAGTTGCAACTCACATCTGGGTTTCAGTGCTATATTATATTGGGACATGGAAGTTCCCCTTGGTGGTCATGTGTGCTAGAATGGGCTTCCATGGATAGACCCAGTTTGGTGTAGTGGTTAGGGGCGCGGACTCTAATCCGGGAGAACCGGTGTAACAGGCCGGATTAACACTGTGCTGGTTACACTGACATCTAAGTTACCACTCAACTAAGCTCGGGGTTACAGGTTGTTGTGTTGTGCAGTTAAAAAGAAGAAGTTAAAAAAAGAAGTTAAAAAGAAGAAGAGATTGGATTCAGCTGACATTTAACTTACCACTCTGGCCAGGTGGGGGTTAGTATGGGCTAGCCCAGAGTAACCCCCCAGGGTTAAAAAGAAGAAGTTAAAAAAAGAAGTTAAAAAGAAGAAGAGATTGGATTCAGCTGACATTTAACTTACTACTCTGGCCAGGCGGGGGTTAGTATGGGCTAGCCCAGAGTAACCCCCCGTCTGGACTAACCCCCGGGGTTACTCTGGCCCGGCCCGGCAGGGGTTACTCTGGGCTAGGCCAGAGTAACCCCGGGGTTACTCTGGCCGGGGAGAGGTGAATCTGGCCTGTTACAGCCAGACAGATTAACCCGGGGTTACTCTAGCCTAGGCCTAGAATAACCCCGGAGGGGCTAGCCCAGAGTAACCCCCCGTCTGGACTAACCCCCGGGGTTACTCTGGCCGGGGAGAGGTGAATCTGGCCTGTTACAGCCAGACAGATTAACCCGGGGTTACTCTAGCCTAGGCCTAGAATAACCCCGGAGGGGCTAGCCCAGAGTAACCCCCCGTCTGGACTAACCCCCGGGGTTACTCTGGCCGGGGAGAGGTGAATCTGGCCTGTTACAGCCAGACAGATTAACCCGGGGTTACTCTAGCCTAGGCCTAGAATAACCCCGGAGGGGCTAGCCCAGAGTAACCCCCCGTCTGGACTAACCCCCGGGGTTACTCTGGCCGGGGAGAGGTGAATCTGGCCTGTTACAGCCAGACAGATTAACCCGGGGTTACTCTAGCCTAGGCCTAGAATAACCCCGGAGGGGCTAGCCCAGAGTAACCCCCCGTCTGGACTAACCCCCGGGGTTACTCTGGCCGGGGAGAGGTGAATCTGGCCTGTTACAGCCAGACAGATTAACCCGGGGTTACTCTAGCCTAGGCCTAGAATAACCCCGGAGGGGCTAGCCCAGAGTAACCCCCCGTCTGGACTAACCCCCGGGGTTACTCTGGCCGGGGAGAGGTGAATCTGGCCTGTTACAGCCAGACAGATTAACCCGGGGTTACTCTAGCCTAGGCCTAGAATAACCCCGGAGGGGCTAGCCCAGAGTAACCCCCCGTCTGGACTAACCCCCGGGGTTACTCTGGCCGGGGAGAGGTGAATCTGGCCTGTTACAGCCAGACAGATTAACCCGGGGTTACTCTAGCCTAGGCCTAGAATAACCCCGGAGGGGCTAGCCCAGAGTAACCCCCCGTCTGGACTAACCCCCGGGGTTACTCTGGCCGGGGAGAGGTGAATCTGGCCTGTTACAGCCAGACAGATTAACCCGGGGTTACTCTAGCCTAGGCCTAGAATAACCCCGGAGGGGCTAGCCCAGAGTAACCCCCCGTCTGGACTAACCCCCGGGGTTACTCTGGCCGGGGAGAGGTGAATCTGGCCTGTTACAGCCAGACAGATTAACCCGGGGTTACTCTAGCCTAGGCCTAGAATAACCCCGGAGGGGCTAGCCCAGAGTAACCCCCCGTCTGGACTAACCCCCGGGGTTACTCTGGCCGGGGAGAGGTGAATCTGGCCTGTTACAGCCAGACAGATTAACCCGGGGTTACTCTAGCCTAGGCCTAGAATAACCCCGGAGGGGCTAGCCCAGAGTAACCCCCCGTCTGGACTAACCCCCGGGGTTACTCTGGCCGGGGAGAGGTGAATCTGGCCTGTTACAGCCAGACAGATTAACCCGGGGTTACTCTAGCCTAGGCCTAGAATAACCCCGGAGGGGCTAGCCCAGAGTAACCCCCCGTCTGGACTAACCCCCGGGGTTACTCTGGCCGGGGAGAGGTGAATCTGGCCTGTTACAGCCAGACAGATTAACCCGGGGTTACTCTAGCCTAGGCCTAGAATAACCCCGGAGGGGCTAGCCCAGAGTAACCCCCCGTCTGGACTAACCCCCGGGGTTACTCTGGCCGGGGAGAGGTGAATCTGGCCTGTTACAGCCAGACAGATTAACCCGGGGTTACTCTAGCCTAGGCCTAGAATAACCCCGGAGGGGCTAGCCCAGAGTAACCCCCCGTCTGGACTAACCCCCGGGGTTACTCTGGCCGGGGAGAGGTGAATCTGGCCTGTTACAGCCAGACAGATTAACCCGGGGTTACTCTAGCCTAGGCCTAGAATAACCCCGGAGGGGCTAGCCCAGAGTAACCCCCCGTCTGGACTAACCCCCGGGGTTACTCTGGCCGGGGAGAGGTGAATCTGGCCTGTTACAGCCAGACAGATTAACCCGGGGTTACTCTAGCCTAGGCCTAGAATAACCCCGGAGGGGCTAGCCCAGAGTAACCCCCCGTCTGGACTAACCCCCGGGGTTACTCTGGCCGGGGAGAGGTGAATCTGGCCTGTTACAGCCAGACAGATTAACCCGGGGTTACTCTAGCCTAGGCCTAGAATAACCCCGGAGGGGCTAGCCCAGAGTAACCCCCCGTCTGGACTAACCCCCGGGGTTACTCTGGCCGGGGGGTTAATCTGGCCTGTTACACCGGGTTTGATTCCCCACTCCTCCACATGCAGCTGCTGGTGTGACTTTGGGTCAGTTACAAGTTCTCTCAGAGCTGTTCTCTCACAAGCGGTCCTCGAAAGAGCTCTCTCAGCCCCACCTACCTCACAGGGTGTCCGTTGTGGGGAGGGGAAGGGAAAGGAGATTGCAAGTGAAGGGTGGGGTAGAAATCCAGTCCCTTGGCTGCGGTCGCACACACTAAATAATCCACTTTAAAATGCACTTTTGAATTGGATTTTGCCAGTTCACACAGTAAAAAATCCAGTTGGAAAGTGCACTGAAAGTGGATTGAACGTGGATTATTTAGTGTGTGTGACCACAGCCTTCCTCTTCTACTTCTTCTATTGCCTGCTTCTGTATAGCGAGACCCCGGAATTCCTTGGTGGTCTCCCATCCAGATACTAACCAGGACCGACCCTGCTTAGCTTCCGGGGTCTGATGAGTCTGGGCTAGCCTGGGCCACCCGGGTCAGGACAACCACGTGTTACAGATCTCAGATGTTTTGTGGTCATTAACCAAATATGTAACTATGCCTGGAGAACATTCAATAACGGCATTCATAAAAGAGCCGTTGTAAGTGTCAGGGGGAGTGAATTAATTTCAGGCTGAACCAGAATGACAAATAGACGAACGAAGCCGGCTGGATTAACAGCCTGGCCACTGCCAAGACATTGGCGTCTGAGAATCTGCAAAGTCCTCCCCCATTCGCGTTAAACGACTGGATGGCCGAATGCTGAGCGATCCGAGAAATGGCCAAAAAAACATGTGTTGCCCTAATGTTCCCTCTAAGCTGTGGAATCTTGTGAGCAAAAATTCTACTTTGTGAGCTAGTGGCATCAAAGTTGTGAGCAAGTGATTTGGCTGTTGCATAAATTAGTTTGCTCTGGAGCCATCCTTCCCGGGCTAAGACAAAAATGCGTGAGCCGTAGGCTAAAAAACTGTGAGCTAGCTCACACTAACTCAGCTTAGAGGGAACACTGGTCATACCTAGTCTGGCATGCACCCAGAAGTGAGGTCATCACATCATGGCGACCCTCCGGGATTCCACTCAAATTCCGTGGTTCTAGTGGAGTGTTTCAGGGGAATCTTGGTGTGATGACATCATTTCCAGGTTAGCACCAGAAATGACGCTGCACTACAGAATCTCTCCCGAAGAAGATCCATTTTTTGAAACGTTCTTATATAATCCGGAGACGACGTTGATGACGTACCTGGGTTCAAGGATTTTCTTATGATTTGTTTATCATGTTGTAGTGCTTCCGATTGTAACACATAGATAGCATTCTTTATAAGTCTTAATGACTGTTTGATTTATGGGTCAGACTATCACAACGGTTGGCTTTATACTTGTTTACTAACCGGGTCGTGTTTGTCCAGATTTATCTTGTTGCACTGTTGGAACCATGGCCATTGGCCCCACATCTCTCCCCCCCCCCCGGCAGGAGTTGGGGGCTGCCAGCACAGGAGACCTGGGAGCCATTCCCTGTACCCCACTAATGTGCTAGGGCTGCCATGTTCCCCATGGCCACTGGCAGGGGATGGGAGGGTAGTGTAGCCAGATCCAGGTTGGGAAACTCCTGGAGATTTGGGGATGGAGCCCGGGAGGACAGAGACCTCAGTGGGGTACAATGCCAAAGAGTCCACCCTCCAAAGCATCCACTTTCTCCAGGGGAGCTGATCTCTGTCGTCTGGAGATGAGCGGTAATTCCGGGGGATTCCTAGGTGGACCTCCTGATGGCCCCTGGGTTTTGGCCCCTGTGTGACACAGAGTGCTGGACTGGATGGGCCATTGGCCTGATCCAACATGGCTTCGCTTATGTTCTTATGAGGTCTTTCAACACATGTAATCCATCATAGGAAAATACAAACGTCCACAATATCCCAAAGGGAAAGAACAAAGTCCAGAATAGAAGCATGTTTGGTCCAACTTACATAATAGCAACCTTGGTAGGTGCTTTCTAAAGCTTAGGAGACCTGGCCCATATAGAAACTGAATAAAGTTTGCCTGTTAAGAAATTGCAATGAGACTTCCTGTAGTGGCTTTTTGTTCCTGAGGAAGGACCAGAAGTCTGAAACACTGAACAATACCTAGGAAAAGTGTTGATATCTATTCCAGACTTCATTGTTTCCCTTTGAGAAATTTCTATTCTGGACTTTGTTCTTTCCCTTTGGGATATTGTGGACTTTTGTATTCAAGACTACATGTGTTGAATTACCTTTGTGTTAAAGTCTCTTTTTGTTAACTTTGGTGTGGGTTTGTGCAGTACACAGTTGTTATTTGCTGTTTTCTTGGCCATTGTTTACTGTGGACTGTATTATTGTTGTTCTTATGAGGTCTTTCACATTGCCTACCCCCTTATTCTTTTGCTTGGATATGCAGAGTGCGGGTGTTGAACCTGGGACTTTTCGCATGCGAAGTAGATGCTCTACCACTGAGCCCCTGCACCCACTGTAGTCAGCTGCTGTCTTATCAATCAATTATTTGTAATCATCCCAGGGTGTTCTTTGAAAATTCAGAATCTCCCCAGACAAACATGGGTATCCTCCCTTACCTCTTGTGGCAGGGAGTTCCACAGCCTGGGGGTGACAGAAAGAGAAGGCCTCCTCATGAACCTCACTTTAGGCCAACAACTCTCCCAGTGCCCGTCAAGTCTTTCTAGAAAGTAGGCAGGACCAGGTGGGGCTTCTGAACAGCAAGGCTTCTGATTGGTTGTCTGTGGAGACTTAAAAACGTTGCTGTGGCAGCAGCTGCCTCCGCAGCACAAGAATCTTCACTGTGTGACTGAAGGTAAGCTGCGGCAGCCATTTTGTGGTTGGCTCTGCCTCCTGCAGTAGCCATTTTGTAGCAGCCATTTTGTGGCTGGTTCTGCCTCCTGCGGCAGCCATTTTGTGGCTGCACCCACCGGGCTATGTCAGAAGTCCCAAGGGGGCCACAGGCTCAAAAAGGGTGAGGATTCCACAGGTTCCCTCAAGAAGAAGAAGAAGAAGAGAAGAGATTGGATTTATACCCGGCCCTTCACTTGGAGTCGCAGAGCGGCTTACAAACTCCTCTCCCTCCCCCTCCCCACAACAGACACCCTGTGAGGTGGGTGGGGCTGAGAGAACTCTGACAGAAACTGCTCTTTTTCAAGGACAGCTGTGCCAGAGCTTGTGACTCACCCAAGGTCACATCAGCAGGTGCAAGTGGAGGAGTGGGGAATCAAGCCCGGTTCTCCCAGATTAGAGTCCGCGCACTTAACCACTACACCAAACTGGCTTCATCCACTCTTCCCCAAAGTTAAGCAAGTTGATATGGGGTGCATGCAGAACAGACCAAGTACCATTCAGTATTCCAACCTCCTGCAGCCCTTGTTTCCTTAGAAAAGAGCAAGGGTTCAGTAGTCCCTTAAAAACTAACAACAGTTAAAGACTAACTTCAGTTGTTGTTTCCTCTCACTTATGTGTTCTTTAGTTTTGCCGTGTGCCTTAATTGTGGAAAGTACAGTTAGGAAGTGCCTGTGTGCTACCAGGAAGGGGTTAACGCACTATAAAAATTTTCATACTGCATTTGGGAAAAAAATACAAAAGGTCATCGTCAACAATTCATTTTAAAACTCGTGAATCAGCATTTCCCCCCCTTGCTGGAAGATATTTTTAAAGATTTTCTCTTCTAATCAGGTTTGTTCATGTAACCCCTGCGGATACGGAGTGTCTTCCCCCTTTCCTTATAATATTTTCTCTGAAGATTGCGGTGACTACGGCCCCTGCAGATAAGGAAGGGCTCGTTCACCCCAATCCAGATGGGAGGCAGTCCTTTTGAAAAGACGTGGCTATCAAATTAAGAAAAACACAACCTTGCCAAAAAAGAAGAAGAAGAAGAAGAGCTGACGCATGCCAAAGAGACACTGGAAAGAAAATAGATTTGCGAGCGCTTTCTTTTCAGGGGCATTACACATTGCATCCCGGAATCAGATCTACTCGTATCAATATTATATATCTCCAAGTGACAAAATCAATGCAAAATAAGCCATATGAAGAAACTCTCAGCCTTTCCTCTAAAGGACAAAATGCGTAGGCTGGCCAAGTCCTCCCGGGGGGCGGGGAAAACCCCGCCCCAGAGGCCCGTTCCCCGCCGCCTGCGGATCCGGCCCCGGGGGGAACCCCACCCCCAAAGCACGTGACGTGCACGTCACCCGGAAGTGACGCGACCACGGCAGGCACGCTGGGGGCGGGGCCACGGTCATCCGAGGGAAAACTCTATGGTTTTCCCTCGGATGGTTGTGGCCTCGCCCCCAGCATGCCTGGCGTGGCAGCGTCACTTCTGGGTGACGTGGTTGCAACATGTGCGCGCTTTGCGCACGCACACACACTCCTGGAGCGGCACTGGAGTCCCCCGCTCCAGCGCCGATCCGACTTGGCAACCCTAAGCTCCAGTGAGGGGCAAATAACCCCCCACTCTAGGGTTACCAATGTTCAGGTGGTGTCCGGAGTTCTCCTGAGATTACAACCAATCTCCAGGTGACACAGATCAGTTCCCCTGGATAAAATGGCCGCTTTGGAAGGTGGACTCTATGGCAGTATGCCTCATTGAAGTCCCTCCCCTCCCCAAACCCCACCGTCCTCTGGCACCACCAGCAAAATCTCCAGGTGTTTCCCAACTTGGATGTGGCAACCCTACCCCTCCCCCCGAGGGAAATTTCATCTCAGGGAGGCAAGGATCCCTCCTCCCATCGTACCTAAGTCCCAAGCCGAATCGGGTCTCCACAGAGTTTTAGATTAATATTCCCTACAAGTGCTGTGGGGCTACAGGGAAAGTGAGTAGGAGACATTAAAAACGTCTCAGGTGATTTAGCCCTAAATTGCTTGAAATCTGGGGTTTCTGACATGCCTGCAGTTTCCAGAATGTGATGAAGCCATTGTTTCATAGAAAAAAGGGTCAGAAGAAGACTAGTTTGAAGCAATTCGTTGATTTATATCCTGCCTGTCTATCCAGTGGGGACCTAAAGCGACTTGCAACATCAGAGCCAGTGTGATGTAGTAGTTAAGAGCGGTGGACTGCAATCTGAAGTACTGGGTTTGGTTCCCCACTTCTCTACCACATGAAGCCTACTGGGTGACCTTGGGCCAGTCACGGTTCTCTCAGAACTCTCAGCACCACCTGCCTCACAAGGGCCTGTTGTGGGGAGAGCCAGCATGGTGTAGTGGTGAAGAGCGGCTCTAATCTCGAGAACCAGCTTTGATTCCTCACTCCTCCTCCTCATGAAACCTGCTGGGTGACCTTGGGCCAGTCACAGTTTTCTCAGAGCTCTCTTGGCCCCACCTGCCTCACGGGGTGTCTGTTGTGAGGAGAGGAAGGAAAGGCAATTGTAAGCCGCTCCTTCGGGTAGAGAAAAGCGTGGAACAAAACCAGCTCTTCTTTTTTTCTTTTCCCCTCCTCTGTTTTATCCTCACAACAGCAAACCATTGAAATTTGACACCAGTTTTTCCAGCACAACAGCAAACCTAGGTTTGGCTGAGAGAGACAAAGCAACTGGCCCGGGGTCACCCAGCAAGCTTCCATGGCAGAGTGAGCATTCGAACCTGGGTTTCCAAGATATTAGTCTGACAGTCTAACTACTCCTCATACCAGCCTCCTCCATCAATGCAAACATTCCTTGATCCTGGAAGTGTCCATATTTCTGTGCATAGATTCCCAGGTGAAAAGGGTCGAATCACCAGCCAGCAGCTGGCAACTGGGAAAAATGGGGGGGGGGGGGAGACATCATGGAGCACCGTCAGTACAATGGCGTTATGTCACTTCAGAGGAAAACCCAGAAGGGACATCACTCTGATCTAGGAATTTCTGGAAACTATATGGTTGTACCATATCATGTGGTAAAACCATAGGGTTTCCGGTTATTCCTAGAGTGGGGGTGATAGCACTTCCAGGTTTCCCCTGGAAGTGATGTAATACCATTGTACTGACAGTGATTTTTTAAATTTCATTTTCTGCTGCCAGCTGACAGAGCAGTGGTGGGCAGCAAGGGTTGCCGGTGGGGGGGGTCTCCTGCCCTAGCAGGAGAGCTGGCAAACCTAGTGTGTGTGGGTGGAAGTACATACACAGTTCCTCAGACAGATGCAGCAGTGGGGACTGCCTTATATGGCCCTCCAGACAAAACTGAAGTTGTTCAGGAGGAGACGTGAAAGGCCTAGAACCAGTTCCTTAACTCTGAATGATCTACCAAACAAAAGAGGTGAATTGATCTAGGGTTCCCAGGTACCCTTGTGCAACTTGCAGGGTGTAGAGAGGACTTACTGGGAGTAAAGAGAGGTCTAAGCCAGCATGCCTGGTGAAGCAATGGCATTACATCCGGCATGCACCAGAAGCGCAGGGACATCGGGACGCTCTGGCATTTGGGCAGGAAGCACTATGGTAGAAGTCATTTCTACCAAAGACTTTTTGCCCAAATACCAGAGCATCCCTACTTCATCAGCGACATGATGATGTCACACCCAGCATGCACCGGAAATGACATTGCTGTGTTGCCGGCACTGCAGGCCTAGGCCTGAGAGAGAGAGAGAGAGAGAGAGAGAGAGAGAGAGAGAGAGAGAGTGAGTGTGTGCGCGCGCTATCGCGCGCTTTATACCCCGCCCTTCACTTGGAGTCTCAGAGCGGCTTACAAACTCCTTTCCCTTCCCCTCCCCACAACAGACACCCTGTGAGGTGGGTGGGGCTGAGAGAACTCTGACACAAACTGCTCTTTCAGGAACAGCTGTGCCAGAGCTTGTGACTGACCCAAGGTAACACTGCCAGTAAGTCCCCTACTTGGCAACTGATTGCTGCCAGGGGAGGGGCTCCGCAGCAGGGGACCCCCTGCCCCTGACGGGGGCCTGGCAAGCCTAGATCGATCTAACAATAGGATAAACGCTACATGAATACCAAGTGTTAGCCAAATTGCCTTGTTTTATTAATAAATGTGGGAAATTATGATTAGTAAATGGTAATAGGCATTCATTATGGGACCATAACCTGTGTATACTGGAGTCTGAGTTCCCAGTACCCAGGATTAGACGCTGAGGCTAGATTACTAAAGCAGTGATTTCTTTACTAAAGGATTCTCAAACATACAAATATAAAATCAATCAAGCATACACACACACAATACAGAGCTAAGAATTCAGATAGAAAAGTAAAGAGACGTTTGCATTAGCAGGGAGTATCGTTGGTAGGGCGATACTGTACCTGTCTAGTGAGACGAGTAGATTCCGAAAAAGAGAAAAAATAAGAGGAAGGGGTTATGGGTTGACCAGAAATGCACATGGGAAGTTCCAAACAGTGCTAGGAATGGAACCAGCAAGATAGGATGGGGTTAGGAGAGGCAAAAGCAAGAGAGTGAGCAATGGCACAAAGCTATTCTTTTATACCCAAAAATGTGACCTGAGGCAGGGCTGCTTTGGCCACCTGGTCCCCAGGAGATATTAAGAAAACTTAAAGTATGAATGGGGCAGAAAAAGGGATTAATGGCTGGGCAATTGCAGGTAATGGTTTGGCTGGGAGTGATATCTCTTAGGGGAAGGGGGTGGACAAAGGAAAGAAGGAAGAGAACCCATCAGGTAGCAGGACTGGAACTTTGGATTCATGACCAGATGTCTGACAGCCAAGGGTGTAGACTTTCCAATTTCCCGGGGGGGGCTGGGGCTGGGCCAGAGGCATTGCTTTGCTAGGAGCAAGGGTGGCTCCCGGGGGAGGCTGAGTACCTTCCTGAAAATTTCGGCGGGGGCTGAAGCCCCACCGCCCCCACGAAGATTACGCCTATGCTGACAGCTGCATTATCTTGATGGACAGCAGGAAGACTTGATGGCTCGCTATTGTCGTCATCGGGCACATCCTTTTCTTCTGGTGATATTAATACGTGAGGTTATTTTTTGGGGGGGGAAGATGCCTGTGTGATGGAGAAGGGGTTTTTCTCATGGCATTTGTGCAGGAACATGTCCTTTTTGCAGAGCATGGCTTCCCTCTTGTGATCTGCTGCTGTTTCTGCATGCATAAAGGTCAGGGCTGCTGGCCAGCATTCTGGGGCTGGCACGGCTGCGGAGATGCAGGAGCCGGAGGCTTCTTGTAGCCCAGGAGTCCACGTCTGGCTTGGCATGCTGCTTAGGCACAAGGCTCCCCTGGGCCAAAGTATATTCCATAGTCCAGTATAAGGGCACCGCTTTGGGGGCACAATTCTGTCCATTGCCCAGACACACTCTTTGCCCAGTTCAGTTCAGCAAAGCAATCATGTTTAAGAGTCTTTAATAACGCCATCTGAAGTGGCTGCATGGCAACACAAGTGCAAGCCTCAAGGTAACGAGCTGACGAGGGCTTCTTCCCACCACCCTTTAAGTATCCCAAGGGTCAAACTGAGGCCTAATTTAAATGTGACAATGGCTGAGGCAAAAGCACTCACCCATGGTGCTTTGCACTCAGACACCATCATGTTAGGGTTGCCAGGTCTTGCCTTCTCGCCGGCAGGGGGTGGGAGGGAGGTCTCCGGGAGTGGGAGGGCGGGGCGATGTCGCCTCATGCTACTCCCCAATGTGATGACGTCACGCAGAAGGACCTCTTGATGCCTGGGTTTGGGCCATTATGTGACAAAGCGTGTTGGACTAGATGGGCCATTGGCCTGATCCAGCATGGCTTCTCTTGTGTTCTTAAGCCACCCCTGTTCAGCTCTTGCCTTGAAAACCATAAGTTGGCTGCAACTTGACGGCACTTTCCACCACCCATGTCACATGTCTGTTCATTAGGAATAGTTGCAGAAATGGCTTGAGAAATTTCACAAGCCTTATCCAAGGCCTTCTTACCTCCCTTAAAATCACCCCCTCCCACAGACTCACGGACACACAAAATGTTTTCCAAAGCAGGGACCTTCAAATTTTCTCAAAATGTAATCCCTTAATAACTTTCAGGCCCAGAGACAACATATTTCTCCCATTTCCACCACAGTTTGGTGTGGTGATTAAGTGCGTGGACTCTAATCTGGGAGAATTGTGTTTGATTCCCCACACCTCCAGTCGCAGTTGCTGGATGACCTTGGGCAAGCCATAGTTCTGTCAGAGCTGTTCTCTCAAGGACAGTTCTGGAAAGAGCTCTCTCAGCCCCACCTACCTCACAGGGTGTCTGTTGTGGGGGGGTGGGGAAGGGAATGGAGTATGTAAGCCGCTCTGAGACTCCTTTGGGTAGTGAAGGGCAGGGTATAAATCCAATCTCTTCTTCGTCTTCTTCAGATGATCTCGAATTTCACATATTACAGAATCTTGTTCTGCAGGTAGGAATCTCCTCTCGCTTCAGAATACTTTTGATTGTGTTTCCCTCGAGGTTTTGACAGACAGTATCCACAATGGAGTTGAAGTGGCTGGCTCTACTTTCCGGCTTGTCGCTTTCAACATTGACAGTTGTGGCAGTTGAGGCTGTGATTTAAAATGATTAAAATTATTATAAACTGTTAAATCGCAAATTGTCAACACCACATGTCAAAGTAAGCACTCTTAAGGCAGCGGGGGGGGGGGAGAGAACAGCCCTGATTTGACTAGGGAAATGAAGATGTTCTGGGGAACAGACTTACTGATACTCTAAGAGAGATTTTTTTTGAGATGTGAAAGCACCAGGGACCACCATTACTCTGTGTGGAGGACTAAGCTGTGGCAGTTTGGGACACCCGACGAGAAGTCGGTGAGGAAACAGGATAGTGGCTGTTATATTGTGGGCAGTTGTGAATTTGTTGATGTTCCCTTATTGTATGCGACAGTTAACATGATCCCTTAAAGTCTTTGCTTTAGTTTCACTTTTCACTGGTTCTGTGGGTTGCTGGCAGTGGCTGGTTATAGCCTAGCACGTAAGGATGCCAGCTTCCAGGTGGGACTTGGGGATCCTCTGAAATTGCAGCTCATCTCCAGACTACAGAGATCAGTTCCTCTGGAGAAAATGGCTGCTTTGGAGGGTGGAGTCTATGACATTGTAACCCACTGAGGTCCCTGTCCTCTCCAGGAGTTTCCCAACCAGGATCTGGCCTGGGAGGACCTGGCATCTTTACCTAGCTGGGCCTAGACCAGGCTTTACTTATGGTCTAATAAAATTCTGTTTTATTTTGGTACCGGGTACTGTGGATTTATTACAGAAGTATAGGTCACCAAAGCAAAAAAGTGCAAATAGCCAAGTCACACAGCTCATAGAGTTTTCCCTCGGATGGTCGTGGCCCCGCCCCCAGCATGCCCGGGGTCGTCATGTCACTTCCTGGTGATGTGCACGTGGGGGTGGGGTTCCCCCCGGGGCCCGATCTGCCGACGGCAGGGAACGGGCCTCTGGGGCGGGGGTTTTCCCGCCCCCTGGGGGGACTTGGCAAGCCTAAATCTGGGAGAACCGGGTTTGATTCCCCACTCCTCCACTTGCAGCTGCTGGATGACCCTGGGCAAGCCCTAGTCCTGGCACAGCTGTTCTTGAAAAAGAGCAGTTTCTGTCAAGAGCTCTCTCAGCCACACCTACCTCACATGGTGTCTGTTGTGGGGAGGGGGAGGGAAAGGAGTTTGTGAGCCGCTCTGAGACTCCGAGTGAAGGACCGGGTATAAATCCAATCTCTTCTCTCCTTCTTCTTCTTCATTTGGAATGCCCAGTGACGAAAGCATTCTAGACTTCTCACTTTTCTCTCCATGGAACGAGGTCACCGAATTCATAGTCCACCTTTCCCATCCCATCCCTCCCTCAAATCACAGCTGGTTTACGGCGACCCCATGGCAGGAGACATTCAGAGGTGGTTTGCCATTGCCTGCATCTGCCTCATAACCCTGGTATTCTTTGGTGGTCGCCCATCCAAATACTAACCAGGGCCGACCCTGCTTTGCTTCCAAGATCTGATGAGATCAGGCTAGCCTGGGCTATCCGAGTAGTTCACCTGGTGTGCCAAAAAGCCTGGGGCCAGCCCAGTTCAGAGCATGTTCCAGCAGAAAATAATTAGCATCTAAACACTGAGCAAAAGGAGGCAACATAAGTCATCTTTATTCAGAAGAAGAACCCTGCCCTTCACTACCCAAAGGTGTCTCAGAGCGGCTTACAAACTCCTTTCCCTTCCCCTCCCCACAACAGACACCCTGTGAGGTGGGTGGGGCTGAGAGAGCTCTGACACAAACTGCTCTTTCAGGAACAGCTGTGGCAGAGCTGGTGACTCACACAAGGTCAAATCAGCAGGTGCAAGTGGAGGAGTGGGGAATCAAACCCGGTTCTCCCAGATTAGAGTCCGCACACTTAACCACTACACCAAACTGGCTCTCGGTACATTCAGTACATATTTCAACTTCTCTCCCCAGAGTGTCTATTCTGCTAGGGTAGGGCAGGGAGGTGGTGAGCGAGAACACCGCTGCAGTAGCAGTGGAAAAAGAGCAAGAGTCCAGTAGCACCTTAAAGATTAACACAATTTGTGGCAGGTGAGGAGCTTTCGTGAGTCACGGCTCACTTCTTCAGATGCTACACAGTCCTCTTTGCAGCTGTTATGCAGTCGAGGGGGGGAGAAGGGGCCGCAAAGGAGTTGGTGAGCTTCTGGGATGCATATTGTGCTTGCTGCGTGCGCAGCTTGAGAAACTCCACGGCATTCACTTTGCTTTGTGCAGATCCCAAGAAACTCTGGAGAGCGAAAGCGGCAGTCATCCTCTGCAGCCGTTTGCTTGCAAAGATGAATGCAAAGCAGAAGAGGGCGCCAAAGATTGTAGAAAGATGACTAAGTAGACCAGAGCGGCTTGCAAAACCTTCCGCCTTCTGGAAACCCTGGTTTGCCAAGAAGCACCTTATTGTATCGGTTGCTGAAATGCTGTGAGTTACAATAGGTCCTGGAGCATAGGTAAAGTGCCATAGCAACCCCGTTGGGTTTTCAGGGCAAGAGACGAGCACAGGTGAACACAAGAACATAAGAGAAGCCAATGTTGGATCAGGTCAATGGCCCATCCAGTCCAACATTCTGTGTCACACAGTGGCCAAAAATGCCAGGTGCCCTCAGGAGGTCCAGCAGTGAGGCCAGGACACTAGAAGCCCTCCCACTGTTGCCCCCCCAAGCACCAAGAAGACAGAGTATCCCTTGCCCCAGACATAAGAACATAAGAGAAGCCAATGTTGGATCAGGTCAATGGCCCATCCAGTCCAACATTCTGTCACACAGTGGCCAAAAATACCAGGTGCCACCTGGAGGTCCACCAGTGGGGCCAGGACACTAGAAGCCCTCCCACTGTTGCCCCCCCCCAAAGCACCAAGAATACAGAGCATCACTTGCCCCAGACCGAGAGTTCCTATCTAGACCTTGTGGCTAATAGCCAGTGATGGACCTCTGCTCCAGATGTTTATCCAATTCCCTCTTGAAGCCGCCCAGGCTTGTAGCCGCCGCCACCTCCTGTGGCAGGTGGTTTGCCTGTCTCTGCTAGTGACCCTGGACTTCCTTGGTCATCGCCTCCCATCCAAATGCTAAGCAGGACCGGCCCTGCTTGGCTTCCGAGGTCTGACAAGATCAGCCTTAGCCGGGACCATCCAGGTCAGGTAGGGTTGCCAACCTCCAGGGGGAGATCTGGAATTACAACTGATCTCCAGACAACATAAATCAGTTCTCCTGAAATAGGCAGCTGCTTTGGAAGGCGGATTGTATTGCATTATAGCCTGCTGAGGTTCTTTCTGTCCCCAAACCCCGCCCTCCCCAGGCTCTACCCCCCAAATCCCCAGGTATTTCCCAGCCCAGAGCTGATACCTTAGTAGGGTAGGGGCACCCCCCTCATCCGAGGAGTGTGGTGTGCGGCGGTGGCAGCAGCGAAGGAACAAGAATGGCGGCGGTGATGGCGGATCCTGGCGGCAGAGACGAGGCGGCATGGCGGAACATCGAGAGCCAGTGGAGCGATCCCTGGTGGCCTGCAGAGTTCCAACAGAAAGCGGCCGGCGCAAGCAGCAGAAGGTGCGGATGACGTCATCTCCCGGCGCGGCGGAGCCTATCGGACGGAGCCAAGGCCGGGAGAGACGAACTCACACACCGAGACGGCTGCCTCGCTGGAGAAGAACTGCGCCGGAGAGAGGAGCGTCCTGCCAACGGAAGGAGCCAAGGAAGCCGAAGCCGGAGACCAGAAGGAAGAGCCGCCACCACCGGGGTGCTAGGTAGGCTGACCCAACCCCTGAGAATGTGCCCATAGTTAGGGATCCATAAAAGTGATGAGCACTACAAGTTGTAAATCGCCCAGAGACCCCCATTGGGGGGGTTAGGGCGGTATATAAATCGAAGGTTAAATAAAAATAAAAATAAAATCCCTAGGTCCAGGGCATGGCCAATCCACACGGAATGCTCATCATGGCCTGAGAGGAACAGAGAAGAATTACATCCTAGGGTTCCCAAGTACTTACCGTGATCTGGTGGGGAAAACATGCTCCCCGGCTGGACCATTCCTCCCTGTAACGCACCATGCCATCGCCAGGAAGTGACGCTGGGCGATGCTCTGGCAATGGGACTGAAAACTCGATGGTACCATTGAGCTTCCAGCCCCATTGCCAGAGCGTCACCCAATGTCACTTCCTGGCGACGGCATGGTCCGGCCGTCTGTTGTCCCCACAGGAATGATCCTGCGAGGACGTCTGTGTCCCCTGCCGAATCACGGTAAGTACTTGGGAAGCTTGATACATCCTCAGACATTACCTACACTGCCTCAGCTGGTTTTCTGTACCATACGACTCCACTAAGCAAAGCTGGAGACATTCTTTCTGCCTAACTAGTCTTCCTCCAAATTACATGGCTCTTGCGCTGCAAGAAGAGCCATTGATTTTGCAGGAAAGCTCCTAAGTCCAGACGACAGTTACGGCCTGTTTCTGGGCTGGAGGAAGTTCCTTCAGCCTAAGGTGGGAATGATACCACCTGATATTTAGTACTATACTACCTCCTCTGATTAGCTACCGTGGCTGATAGGGGCGCTACCGTGTGCACAACAAATGTCAAGGAAGTAGGAGGAGTTTGGATAAGTGGGGCCAAAATAAGTTATGATGGGAGGGGCTTTGCAGAGGAGGGGTTTGAGTGGGTGGGTCCGAAAGAAGTTATGATAGAAAGGGCTTCTCAGAGTAGGAAGATTTTGTTGTGTTTGTACTTTTTGGAGTCGCCAGATGCTGATTGGAATTCCAGAGATGTCACTGTGTTCATCTGTTGCAGCAAAATCAAGCAGAAGTAGTCGAATGACACTGAAAAGATCCAGAAGAAGAAGAATAAAAGAGATTGGATTTATACCCTGCCCTTCACTTGGATTGTCAGGGTGGCTTACAATCTCCTTCCCTTCCTCTCCCCACAACAGACACCCTGTGAGGTAGGTGGGGTTGAGAGAGCTCTTTCGAGGACTGCTCCTGAGAGAACAGCTCTGAAAGAACTGTGACTGACCCAAGGTCACCCAGCTGGCTGCATGTGGAGAAATGGGGAATCAAACCCAGTTCCTAACTACTACACCAAACTGGCTCACCAAACGTATTCCAGCAGAAGCTTTCTTGAGTCAAAGCTTGCTTCATCAGATGCTATCTTTACTAAGCAACAACATCTGCCTTTTCCAAAACAGCGGCCTGTCTTTCATATTGGTCTATTAGACGCAACCCAAATGACAAATCTACCCAGTAACTGCATGCACCAATGGGGGTTGTGCATAGGCAATGTTAGGGTTTCCAGCTCTGGGTTGGGAAGTTCCTGGAGGGGCTTCAGCAGGGTCTAGCGTCATAGAGTCTACCCTGCCAAAGCAGCCATTTTCTCAGGGGCAATTGACCTCTGTCATGTGGAGATCAGTTGTCATTCCAGGAAATTTCCAGGCCCCACTTGGGGGTTGCAATCCTAGGCAGCGTACCTCCCCCCCCATCCTTTGTGCGCGGATATGCACTTGTTCATGTACAGCTGCGGGGGGGGGGGGAGAATCCAGCTCTTTCCCACATTTGATCAGCCGGCGCGAATGAATGACATGTACGGCTGCGGGAAAATTTTAAGTCTCCGCATTATTTGCATTCTTGCTGCTCCGCCAGATTTGCCAGCGTTCGGATTCCAGGCCGGCTACCAGACCCATCTCGCTTTACTGCGAGTGCACAAAATACATCTCACGGTTTTACTACAGAGGCCTGGCCTCCCAGACCATCCTATCAGCTTTCACAAACCTTCTATCCAGAACACCGGCCGCCTAATCTGGGCAGGAGCCAAACTACAGACTACTGAGGAAACAGACGCTTAAGAGGCAGGAGGGGACACATTCTGAGCATTTGTTGGCCGCACTTTTCGGCCCTGGAATAGTTCTGTTTTACTGGGGTATTCTTAAAGGGGTACTGTAATGTTGTGGCCTGACCTTGAGGCAGGGTCTCTGATGTCTATTTCAAAGGATGGGAGAGACAGACAGACAGAGAGAGATTCAGGCAAATTCCTCTAGAGTTGCCAACCTCCAGGTGGGTCCTGGAGATCTGGAATTACAACTGATCAGATGGAAGCATTGTAGAAATAGGCAAAAATAGGCCCTGGTCATACGGGAGGATTTGACCCACGAAACTGATGGGTTGAGGGCACATCAAACGGGCGCGATCATACCGCAACATCTGGGAAGCATCACGCACCCGTCCCCGGTCCGTCCCTTAGGCCCGAAAACGCGCATTGAAAAGGTACTAGCAACAGAGCACTACCTTCCGGATGACGCGCAGCAACTCCAGGAATCTGATCGGGGAAGCGCTGGTAGCCCATCGCAGCCAGCGCCGTTCCCCGTCCCACGCATGCGCACAAACGCGCAATGTCCGTTTTGCCACACTACGTCTGATCGCCTGCCGAAGGCTGGAGCACGGAGGCACGGGGGCACGTCGGATCGCACTACCGCGGTTCTTTTTGCTCCGGCTCTAATTTGCCTCCCTTCAGCGGCGCAGTATCCCATTTGTGCAGGGCTATTTTTGGGCAGGAACGCACAGGAACGGAGCTCCGGCTGGCTCCCAAGTTGGCCACACCCAGCAGGAACTCATTAGCATAATAGGCCACACCCAACAGCAGGAACTCATTAGGATTGGCTACATTAGGGGTGTGTGGCCTAACATGCAAAGGAGTTCCTGCTACAAAAAAAGCCCTGGGTTTTGACAACAAACAAGGTAAACAGAATAAGAAGCAAAAGGTGGGTGTGGCTGGATGACCACACTTCTGGTAACACGGGGGTGTGGCCTAATAGGCTAATGAGCTGTGCTGTCATGGGTGTGGCCTAATATGCTAATGAGTTCCTGCTGGGCTTTTTCTCCAAAAAAAGCCCTGCATTCGTGTGACCGGGACCATACTTAAATACGCAGTTTGCAATGGATCTTTGCTTCACTGGAAAGGAGACATTTCTTTCGATGTAAAAATCTTTATTTCTAAGGGAAGGGTTCACATAGAAAGCTACAAAACAAAGGAGATATCTAGATCTACATCTTTACATGCTTACATGCTTACAGCACAAAACACATGGTCACACACAATGGAGCTTCTCCTTCTTCTTGACTCCTAGAAGAAAGTCACCTGAACACAGTAACCAATGATTGCTAGTAAAAAAAACTTAGATTTTTCCTGGGCTATCTTCCCTTTCACTCTGAGCCAAGTTTCTCCTTCCAGGTCAGTCTAAACAATAGCACACTAGGTAAAGCAAATTAACCCTATAATGACTGGACTCTAGACCTTGCATCTCATATATTTCCAACAGGAAGAAGGAGGAGGAGGAGGAGGAGATTGGATTTATACCCCACCCTTCACTACCTGAAGGAGTCTCAGAGCGGCTTACAAACTCCTTTCCCTTCCCCTCCCCACCAAAGACACCCTGTGAGGTAGGTGGGGCTGAGAGAGCTCTGAGAGGACTGCCCTTGAGAGAACTCCTCTGAGAGAACTTGTGACTGACCCAAGGTCACACCAGCAGCTGCATGTGGAGGAGTGGGGAATCAAACCCGGTTCTCCCAGATTAGAGTCCGCGCTCCTAACCACGACACCAAACTGGCTCAGTTCCCCTAGAGAAAATGGCCGGTTTGGAGGGGGGATTCTACAGCATTATGCTCCACTGAGGCCCCCTCCCCAATCACTACCTTCACCAGGCTCCACCCCCCAAAATATCCAGGTGTTTCCTAATCCAGAGTTGGCAACTCTAAAGAGGAGCCATGGAAGCATGACAGGCCCAGAATGGTGGGCAGCCAGCAACTCGTTCTGTCAGGATGATGTGCATGGTATAGGCCCCTCCAGGAGGACTGTGCCACTTCGGAATGCAGATAAAGGATGTTGTGTTTACTGTCCCTCATGATAATGTCCCCTAAACTGGAGGGAATCCCTGCATAGAAAAACCAGCATATCATGCTAGGCTAGAATATTTCTGGTCATGCAAACTTTACATGGGTTGGAAGTGTTTAATGTGGGAAAATATTCAGTCCTCTCATATCTCCTGTACATATAGTGCAGTGGTAAAGTGGTAGAGTCCAAGATGCCATGACGTGGTTGGACCAGGTTAGCCTGGTCTTGTCAGAGCTTGGAAGCTAAACAGGGTTAGTATTTGGATTAGTACGTAAACCCTGGTTAGTATTTGGACGGGAGACCACCAAGGAAGTCCAGGGTTGCAATGCAGAGGCAGGCAACAGCACACCACTTTAAATGTCTCTTGCCCTGAAAACCCTGCAGGGTCTCCATAAGTCAGCTGTGACTTATGGAGTACTTGGATCAGTACTTGGTCCACTGCTTTTTAACTTGTTCATTAATGATTTGGAGATGGGAGTAAGCAGTGAAGTGGCTAAATTTGCGGATGATACAAAGTTGTTCAGGGTGGTGAAAACCAGTGAAGATTGTGAGGCACTCCAAGGGGATCTGTCAAGGATGGGCGAGTGGGGTTCAATGTGGCCAAGTGCAAGGTGATGCACATTGGAGCCAAAAATCCTAAATATAAATACACATTGATGGGGTCTGAACTGGCAGAGACTGAGCAAGAGAGAGATCTTGGAGTTGTAGTGGATAACTCACTGAAAATGTCGAGACAGTGTGTGACTGCAATAAAGAAGGCCAATGCTATGCTGGGGGTTATTAGGAAGGGTATTGAAAACAGATCAGCCAATATAATAATGCCCCTGTATAAATCAATGGTGAGACCTCATTTGGAATACTGTGTGCAGTTCTGGGCACCACACCTTAAAAAGGATATTATAGCTTTGGAAAAAGTGCAGAAAAGGGCAACTCGAATGATAAAAGGGTTGGAACACTTTCCCTATGAGGAAAGGTTAAAGCGCTTAGGGCTCTTTAGCTTGGAGAAAAGACGACTGAGGGGTGACATGATCGAGGTTTATAAGATTATGCATGGGAAAGAGCAGGTAAAGAAAGAGGTACTTTTCTCCCTTTCTCACAATACAAGAACTCGTGGGCACTCCATGAAACTGCAGAGCGGTCGGGTTAGAACGGATAAAAGGAAGTACTTCTTCACCCAAAGAGTGATTAACACATGGAATTCACTGCCACAGGAAGTGGTGGGTGCTACAAGCATGGACGGCTTCAAAAGGGAATTAGATAAGCATATGGAGCAGAGGTCCATCAGTGGCTATTAGCCACAAGGTATAGCTAGGGGCTCTGGGGCAAGTGATGCTCTGTCTTCTTGGTGCTTGGGGGGGGGTCAACAGTGGGAGGGCTTCTAATGTCCTGGCCCCACTGCTGGACCTCCTGATGGCACTGGTATTTCTGGCCACTGTGTGACACAGAGTGTTGGACTGGATGGGCCTTTGGCCTGATCCAACATTGGCGTCTCTTATGTTCTTATGTTCTTATGACTTGACGGCACTTTTATACACAAAGTCCAAGGAGGTACTTTTTTCCAACATGTAACTCAGCCTGAGGTCTGATTTAAATGTAACTTGAGCTGCGGTGGCTCAAGTGGTTAAGACGCTGAACTGCAGGCTGTGGAAGGTCAGTAGTTCAGCAGTTCGAGACCCGAGTGCCGCATGACGGAGTGAGCTCCCATCTCTGGCCCCAGCTCCTGCCAACCTAGCAATTCGAAAGCAAGAAATTGCAAGTAGATAAATAGGTACCGCTTTGATGGGTAGGTAACAGCGTTCCGTGCGCCTTGGTGTTTAGTCATGCTGGCCACATGACCACGGAAATGTCTTCGGACAGCGCTGGCTCTTCGGCTTTGAAACGGAGATGAGCACCGCAACCCTAGAGTCGGACTCGACTGGCTTTCGAGCAAGGGAACCTTTACCTTTACCTTACCAGTTAAACAAGAGCACTCACCTGTGGGACTTTGCATTTGCACACCATCTTGTTTAGCCTGGGCTATTCCTAGAACAAAGCAACCACTGGCTCTTTCACACTCCACTCTCAATCAATGTTCCCTCTAAGCTGTAGAGTCTTGTGAGCAAAAATTCTACTTTGTGAGTTACTGGCATTAAGGCTGTGAGCGAGCAATTTGGTTATTGCATAAATTAGTTTGCACTGGAGCCATCCTTCTTGAGCTAGGACAAAAAGGTGTGAGCCAGAGGCTAAAAAACTGTGAGCTAGCTCACACTAACTCAGCTTAGAGGGAACACTGCTCTCAATGCATTTTGACACTGGATTCTGAGATGTGAAACGGCCAAACCCACTTGCAAACAGTTGTTTAAATGCATTGAAATTAGATTGAAAATGTTCCACAGCTGCTTTTTGCAAAAGCGAGTTAGCCTGGTGTAAACACGTCTCACAGTAGGGGTCTGCAAGATAAGAAAACCGGGTCTATTCAGATTCATGTGTTTGGGACCCAAAAATATTTGGTATTCCTAAATATCGCCGAATACCAGTATGGGTATTGTATTGTTATTCGGGTTAGTATTCAGGAAACCAGAATATATTCGGCTTCATTATACCCTATGGGGACCGTCCCCATAGGGTATAATAGAGAATTTCACTCACCGAGGCGTGCGGAGCTGATTCGGTGAGCGAAGAGGTTTAAAGTTTAAACCCCTCCCTCCAAAATAAGGTCACAGACCCTTCTGTCTGGAATCATGCCACAACTGTGACCCACTGAGGAGGGGAGGGGAGAGTTTAAACTTTTAACCGCCTTCCCTTCACTTGGGCCCCCAAATAAGAGCCAAATAATATCAGCTTTTATTCAGGCGGATCTACTTTGATAGCCAAACACATAACTCTGATCTGTATTCGGCTGAACAAATACCTGAAAAATACAGATAAGGTATTTTTCGGGTATTTATTCGGCTCGGTATATACTGAACGCACAATCCTGTCTCACAGGGGAGCACTTTTGCCTCATCAGCAGCGTGTTTAAAATCAAGCCTCCGATCAGAACATTGAGAGTGATACCTTGCATTTTTAACAACATCCAGATGAGTAAGTGTGATGGGAAGATATCAGCACCTGGTGACTGCACACCTGAGTACATTATGAGTATATGACCTTTCGTAAGTAGTCAGACATGAATATGCAATGGTGAATCATTCTGGGTTGCAGATCTATGACAGAATAGCTGCGTTGGGGGGGATGGCAAGACATAGGCATCTCTGCCTGCTTCTCTGGGGCAAACGTGAAGGCCATGGCATTGCACTGAAGGCCACTGTATGAACTTCTAGCAGGGCCGGTTCCAGATTTGGGGGGGGCTGTGGCAGAGAGTGCCTCAGGCCCCTATTCTCTCGTGCATGCCTCTCTTCCCACCTGCTGACCCAGGAGGCAACATCAGAGGAAGGCTCAGTGTCTATGCTCTGTTGTTGGACTTGGTTGGCCACTATGTGAGACAGGATGCTGTACCAGATGGACCACTGGCCTGATCTAGTAGGGCTCTTCTTATGTTCTAATGAAGGCCTCGGCCTCTGTGCCCTGTTGTTGGCCCTCCAGAGGACCTGGTCGGCCACTGTGTGAGACAGGATGCTGCACTAAATGAACCGCTGGTCTGATCCAGCAGGGCTCTTCTTGTGTTCTTATGAAGGCCTTGGCCTCTATGCCCTGTTGGCCCTCCAGAGGAACTGGTTGGCCACTGTGTGAGACAGGATGCTGTAGCAGATGGACCACTGGTCTGATCCAGCAGGGCTCTTCCGATGTTCTAATGAAGGCCTCGGCCTCTCTGCCCTGTTCTAGGACCTCCAGAGGAACTGGTTGGCCACTGTGTGAGACAGGATGCTGTAGCAGATGGACCACTGCCCTGATCTAGCAGGGCTCTTCTTATGTCTAATGAAGGCCTCTGTGCCCTGTTGTTGGCCCTCCAGAGGACCTGGTCAGTCACTGTGTGAGACAGGGTGGTGCACTAAATGAACCGCTAGTCTGATCCAGCAGGGCTCTTCTTGGGTTCTTATGAAGGCCTTGGCCTCTGTGCCCTGTTGTTGGCCCTCCAGAGGAACTGGTTGACCACTGTGTGAGACAGGATGCTGGACTAGATGGACCACTGGTCTGATCCAGCAGGGCTCTTCTTGTGTTCTAATGAAGGCCTCGGCCTCTCGGCCTTGTTGTTGGCCCTCCAGAGGAACTGGTTGGCCACTGCGTGAGACAGGATGCTGGACTAGATGGACTACTGGCCTGATCCAGCAGGGCTCTTCTGACATGCCTGTGCACCTTTCCCCCCACCCAATCACGATCCCTTTCTCCACCTGTACTCACAGATGCCTGCTCCACCCACACACCTGTTCCCCGCGTACCTCTGGGAGCACGGACAACACAGAGCTGGCAAGCAAGCAGGTGGGGAAGGGCTGGGTGTGTGCAGCAGGGGAGGGGTGTGACAGGTGGCAATGGGCCCTGCAAACCCCCCTGGGCCCTGGCAGCTGCTGTACTCAGGGCTATGCTGACGTTGGCCTTGCCTTCTAGAGTAGTAGAGAATGTTCGGGTGAATTCGCCTAAATGATGTTTTCTGAACTGGGTGCCCAAGTTATGAAAGCAGCAAACATATTGTGGCTAAGAGAGGGGCTGTGGCTCAGTGGAAGAGCCTCTGCTTTGTACGCAGAAGGTCCCCGGTTCAACAAAGGTCCCAGGCTTTCTTCAGGATTCCAAGATCTACCAGAACATGGAGTTCCTGGTTCTCATACTTTTGCTGGTTCTCCATACCCTCTTGCTCCCTCATACCTTTCTTCCTCATCTGATGCCTCAGGCTTAGGTTTGCCAAGTCCCCCCGGGGTGCGGGGAAACCTCCTCCCCAGAGGCCCGTTCCCCGCCACCGGCGGATCAGGCCCCAGGGGGAACCCCACCCTGATGTGCACATCACCCAGACGCGACGTGGGCACACCGGGCACGCTGGGGGCGGGGCCACCGTCATCCAAGGGAAAACTCTATGGTTTTCCCTCGGATGGTCATGGCCCCACCCCAGCATGCCTGGCATGCCCACGTCACATCCGGGTGACGTGGATGCTGAGCGTGTGCGCTTTGCGCGTGCGCACACGCCACCGGCCGGGAGTCCCCCACTCCAGCAGAAATTACACTTGGCAACCCTACTCAGGCTAATTATCTCTCACCTTAAAGGACATTTATTTAATAACTAGAATCCTTAACCCTTCCACGAGCTTGTGCAAAATGCTGTCAAGTTGCAGCTGATTGGTGACCCACCCCCATAGGGTTTTCAAAGGTTTGCCATGGCCTGCCTCTGCGTAGCAACCCTGGACTTCCTTGGTGGTCTCCTATCCAAGGCCCTGACCTGGATAGCCCAATCTCATCAGATCTCAGAAGCTAAGCAGGGCCGGCCCTGGCTAGTACTTGGAAGCAGTGTTCCCTCTAAGCTCAGTTAGTGTGAGCTAGCTCACAGTTTTTTAGCCGCCAGCTCACACATTTTTGTCTTCGCTCAGGAAGGATGGGGCTCCAGAGCAAACTAATTTATGCAGCAGTCAGATCGCTCGCTCACAAATTTAATGCCAGTAGCTAACAAAGCAGAATTTTTGCTCACAAGACTCCACAGCTTAGAGGAAACATTGCTTGGAAGGGCAAATGCCAAGGAATACCAGGGTCATGACACAGATGCAGACAATGGCAAACCACCTCTGGAATGTCTCTTGCCTTAAAAAAAGTATAGCTCGCCACCTAGTGGAGCATAATACTAAAAGAGCTAGAACTTATATTTATTTATTTATTTATTTATTAGATTTTTATCCCGCCTTCTGTCTGTCAGACAATCTTAGGATCTCCTGGCTGTACTACGCACAATGCCATGCGATCGCCATCATCATCCTATCCAAGGACAAACCAGGGCCAATCCTGCTTAGCTTCCAAGATCTGATGAGATCGGGCTAGCGTGGCCCATCCAGGTCAAGGAAGCCTCTTCACACACAATTCTCAGTGATTTTACACATTAGGAAAGATTTTGGCGTGAGTCCTATGAATGAGTTCCATACATGGCATTCTCTGCTGCGGGGCACGCTTCCTTTCCTGTTAAAACATCCAGCCCATTGAAAACCATTGATATTGGACAAAAGGAAGTTTTAGGGCAAGGGGAAGTGCATTGGACAGCAGAGACTAGCATACTTGGAACTCATTCATAAGATCCGGGTCATGATACATAAAAGGTGCAAAAGAGTCCAGTAGCACCTTAAAATTTGGGGTAGGGGATGAGCTTTCGTGAGTCACTGCTAGAAGTGAGCGGTGACTCACAGAAGCTCATACCCTGCAACAACTTTTGTTAGTCTGTATGGTGCTACTAGAAGTGAGCGGTGAATCACAAAAGCTCATACCCTGCCACAAATTTTGTTAGTCTTTAAGGTGCTCCTAGAAGTGAGCGGTGACTCACAGAAGCTCATACCCTGCCACAAATTTTGTTAGTCTTTAAGGTGCTCCTAGAAGTGAGCGGTGACTCACAAAAGCTCATACCCTGCCACAACTTTTGTTAGTCTTTAAGGGGCTCCTAGAAGTGAGCGGTGACTCACAAAAGCTCATACCCTGCCACAACTTTTGTTAGTCTTTAAGGTGCTCCTAGAAGTGAGCGGTGAC